>NC_139582.1:19397517-19470017 GCF_946808225.1 Silurus aristotelis | reverse complement strand
AACAAACATAAAAAAAAATAAAAACAAACACGCCGCCGCTTTTGCTTTCCAGGGTTCCGTCCGGCTGCAGTGGAAAGAAACTTGATGCAGCTGAAAGGTCCTGAAGAACCGAAGGAAAGGAGGGAAATGTGTAGATCGGACACCGGGATCTCCGCAAAGAAGTAAAAAAGACAAGAAAAAAAGACTTCCCCTTTATTACACTCACCTTGACACGTGGATTAATGATGATGAAGAAGAAGGTAATTCCCATGAAAGGAAAAGCTGGCGGATGAAAGTGAGGTAGCTCCCCGGCGAACAGCACCAACACGCTGGACGGACTGACTGACTTACTTTCTCTCTCTCTCTCTCTCTCTTTCTATCTATCTATCTATCTCTCTCGTGCGCCCCGCTGTGGGATCAGACCGGCACATTCCTCACAGCCCTAGACAATGAGAAAGGAAAAAAAAGGTGGGCTTTCTCCGGCTCGAGAGAAAAAAAAAGAAGGAAAAGGCCCACCCCTAACCGACCGCTTTACACCGCCGAAAAACAAACGCCCTTCCCCGGCTAGAAAACACAGGACCGCCCCCGCCACGGAGAGAGAGAGAGAGACTTAAAGAATCGACTCGTGTTCCGATTCCAGGTGTTGGGAGTCGAATCCTCGAGTCCATGATACAGTAGATGCCGTGCATTTTACACCTATTCCTTAAATCGTGTCTGAATCAATCCACCTCTAAATACTATCATTATGACACCACGGATATAGAAAACACCAATACTGTAGAGAAATGCAGTATTTCAGAGCGCTGCATTCAACAATTCTCGTTTCACTGCAGCCACAGCCGCGTCGCCTGCGCACATCTTCAGCAGAAGCATCGATATTAACCTCATAAAATGACCCGTGAATTTCTGCGCATTTTTTATTTCTTGCATTTACGGTTTTCCTGGGGATTTGAAATGAAAGCAGATGGTGTTTTTGTGAAAATTCCCAGGAAAGAAAACGCAAAAGTATAAATGGTCGGAAAATCTTGTTTTGAACAGCTGAACTTTCCATCCTTGTAAGTGTATCTGCAAACAAATCTAAAAATGTAGATTTTAAATACTAATGAATATATTTGAGCTTGTGCAGTTTGCTACAGATGCAGTTCGCGAGCTTTGACTAGTGTGCTCTCTGACAATCTATTTAAAGCACGTGAAACTGCTGACGTTATTGTACGCCTGCTAGATGGCCCCCGGTGTCTTCAACTCAAAATCCGGCTGGTTAAAGCAACGTCTTCAAGCAACGTGTACTTTACACTAGAGGCGCCCGCAGTGCTGAAATTTGAAGGCCTTACGAGAAATACCTTTGACCCCATTAAGGCTGAAATCGGATTTACTGGAAACACTAACTTTTGATTATTTGCTTAATTCCTTATTTCATACAATTGTTACATGTAATCTTTTCTCATTGACACTTGTCAGGTATTGTAGGCCAATATGATTTATATCAGTTTGGCAAAGTAAATTAATTATTGAATCAGTAATATGTTTAACAAACAGCAAATTCTATTTATCTTCCTACTCTGTGCTTTATGTAAACTGACTTTTTTAGATGTTTACTGTCTCTAATTCCCAGAGATCCTGCATGTTAACTTCTGGCTGTCCCTTTGATTTATGCAGCCATAGCCAGTCCTGCCAGACATCACCAACCTACACCCAGATCACACTGTACAGTGTCTTCAACATTTATGAACAATAAGTATAGTTAACAATCCTTTTTCTCTCTCCGTGTCACCCCTCTATACCCCCCCCTGTAGCCAAATATGGACATACTTCAACAAAGGAAAACAAAACCCTGCAGAAAACAAAGCACTATAAGTCAAAGTGACCAAATGGCTGGTATGGACAATCGGAAAGACTGAAGAGTTCTCAAACCCGGTCTCTGTTTAATACGACGAATTGAAAACTCGAAACTTGAAAGAATCGTCACCTTCCAAAAACGTTTATAAATGTTATAAATACGGAACAAAACGCAACAGGACATGGTGGTAAGGGAAAATGAACTCAGCTTAAACCGGATTATTTTCCAATGTCAGCATATGATGAGATGTTTCTAAAAATGCAACTCATGTTACTGAGAAACCCACAAAGCGCTCTACAGACGTTTCTGTGTCAGAAAGTAGCAGCTCTGCTCACAAAACTACATCATCGACATTTTTTTTAATACATGTGGAATTTCCATCATACATATTCCTGGGTAAGTACTTCCTATAGAAAGGATTTTTTTTTTACAGCTAGTGTATTAATATACGTATCTGTGACTTGCCTTGCATCCAGAACTACAGTCAAAGCTGCTCTTATTAAAGAGAAACAAACATTCGATCAGAATTGAGATCTGAACAGCACTTACTGGTGAATCTTTATTTAGTCTAACTTTGTTTCAGCTGAAATATTAAGATATTTGGATGGTTTTAGTCAGGAAGACGACTTTAACACTTTTAACAAATGGTTAAAATGCTCTTTTTTTACCACAGTTTATGAGTTTGCAGGACTCTTTTTTTGGCACATCCAAAAAAAATAATAACTTGTTGAATTAAATACGTTTTATCTCTAATGCTCAGCATTGAAGTTGTTCACTTTATTCTTATGTCACTATTCATCATTTAAACCAAACAATAATCTGAACCACTTTGGATTTCTCTCTTTGGAGAAATCTACTTAGATGATTCAGAAACCTAGAACCTTTACCTTTACCTACCCATATTCATAAAGAAATGAAGGTCTTCATTAACGACTCGAGTAGATAAGTAATATATAGTTATATAGTTCAAGACAGCATACTCCTCAATTCCCTGCCTAAAATAGAAAAGAAGGCGTTTATTCAGAGATACAACAATTTGAAGTTGTGGGTTCCATCCCTAGTTTGGACTCTTTTGTATGCTGAGGTATTGGATGATTTTAGACTGTGCTTGGAGCAGTTACGTTGCCAGGGACTGTGATTTTAGACTGTAAAGGACTTTTCTATTCACTGTTCACTAATTTTTTTTTATACAGACTTGGACAAATTTGTTGGTACCCCAAGAAACAAAATATACCCGAGTGGATTATAGTCTCAGATTAATAGCTTTCTTTGGTCAAATGCATACTGACAAGCCACAATGCTTCTCGGAGAATGTCCTTTGGACAGATGTTTGTTCACAGATGTTAAATTGATGCATTGAAACGGAAACAAAGGGAACTCTCAAGGTGGGAAACTTCCCGGACAGGGCTCCATCGCATTGTGGGGCCCAATCGCATGCACTTTATGGACGAAAGTATTGGGACACCTGACCTTTCCTGCCATATGTGGTTCTTCTCCAATGTGTTACCATAAAGCTGGAGGCACACAATTGTATAGGATGTTTTTGGATGCGGTATAATAAACTATAACAGAATTGCTAATCTGCCATTTTCCCTCTAGTCAATGACTGAACACTATCCAATCAAGTTCATCAGTGGAGAATAAACTATCACTTGTCTTAATATAATGATTGTTTGTGGGCTTTTAGGTAAGAACAAATCTGCAAGTTGAAAGTTGTGGCTACAGAAAAACCATGTAATATTCTAGAGTTGTATTCTAGAGCAATAGAAACTTGTTGGACTCTTTGAAAATATGTTGAGGTACGTTTCACTACAGTATATTTAACAGTTAGCCTGTTTTCTTTAGTCTGCTGAGACCAATGCTGTGTCCCAATTCAACTATTATCCATCATAAATAGACGAGATAAGAATGTCACACATCATATTACTCTACATCAATGGAAAAAAAATTGTTCGAGTGTAAGATTGGGATCTCCTTTTTTATGAAATCAGGTACTGATGTAGGGTGAGATGAGGAGGCCTGGGGTGTAGTTCCAATTAATCCAAAAGGGTTGAGATCAGAGCTTTATAGCAGGCCACACAAGATCTTCCACTCCAACCCAGGCTTTGTGTACAGGAGCATTGTCATGGTGGGATAGGTTTGGATCTCCTAGTTCAAGTGTAGGGAAAATTGAATGCTATCACATCCAAAGACATCCTGTACAATCGTGTGCTGATGGAGACAAACCACATAAAAAGTCAGGTGTCCCAGTGCTTTTGTCCATACTGTATATTGAAAATGTATATTGGATGATTTACCATTTCCAGTGTGGGTCCTTTTTCAGCTAATTTCGCCAAATAGATTTTTTTGAGTGAAGGAGGAAAGGTTTAGTGATGGTTTTCCTCACCTGATTAAACTGCAAACATGGCGGCTATTTACAAGTTCAGTCATACGCCTTCATTATTTCAGTGTAGGAACCTTAAATGTTATGCATAAACGTTTTTATTGTCCTTATGGTCTACCATATAAGGGATAGTAAATAAAGAAAATTCGACAACAGGCACCATGGCATATTAGTACTGTATATCCTTCTATTCTTTTGCTATAGACTCCAAAATGTGGACACGTTCCTCACAAAAAAAAAATACATACTTGTAGCACGTTGTAGCATCATGCAGCATTAAATCAATTGTATTAGCGAAAATTGAGTCTGATTCAAGCTACATTTCATTTTACCTGATTATTTTCACTTTGTGTGTACGTCAAGTACAATTTGGGACACATGTATGGATATTTTGCACTGAAGCCTCATTTCACAGCATTTTTCCACCCCTGACTGCTGCTTACTTAGCCCAAATACTAGCAGCGACCACTTCCTGTTTATTGTAGTGACGTAACCAGGATGACTCAACTGCCACAATTTAGTTAGATTCCATACCACTGAAGTCATATGGAAAGCGACAGGGAGAGCTAAACCCATCTGGCAGACCATAATAGGGCAGACTAGAGCAGTTCATACATAGGAACAGAGCATTACGTACGGAGGAAGGCATGGGATCTACATTCATACAATGTGTAGTTAAAATGCTAGCGTTAGCATTCTGCACACTTATGCGATGTCATAACATATTTCGTGCAGCAAAAGTTCAACTGTGTGTCTTTTAAGTATATTTAGTACAAATTGATTGATTTGTATTAGTAATATTAGAAGGGTGCTAGAAGGATAGTAGGTCACATGACCATAACAAAGCATTGCAGGTAGGAATACGTAAGTGTGTGCATGTACAGTGTATAAGTGATAATCCACATGTAATGCCATATACCATGGCTACTCACCAGAACTGACGATTGTTATTGATGCTTGCAGTTAAAACCTGCCTGATTGGATAATATTAATGCTTAATTTTCTGTAATTATTTTATATACATTTCATCACAGCTAGAGGTTTGCTGCTAAAAATCACACCCAGAGATAAAGTAGTGCCATAAGATTACATTTAATTGTAGGAGTTTCCATGCACAGTTATTAGAGAGAGAGAAACAGTGAGTGTGTCTAAGAATCAGATGCATCTGTATCTTTTTTACTAATAATCAAGCTGTTTGTGTTAACTCCTGGTGCCATTTATTTAATTACATTTTTGTTCAAATGCACATTTGAACATTTTGAAATCATCTTGCCTTGAGACATTTATCAAAATCATCATATACACCGTATTAAAATCCTTCATTTAACTCTGTAAGATCATTAGGAAATGTTTCCAATAGATGTTTGACTATGTATGGAACTGGACCTGTCTGTGGTTCCTGTGTGTTTAAAGCTCTGAACTCATAAATGAACTTCCAGCTGTCCATCATATTCCAGTATTCAAAGCAGTGCTCGAATTGAGGGAGGGGGCTGGGGGAATGGACCCCCATAAGGCATTAGGGACCCCACATAACAAGTAAAAAATAGACTTAGAGGGGTCCCCAAGATTATTTTAGTAAACAAATATATGAGTTACACAACAACTGGGGCCCCTCATAAGGCTTGACTCATTCCGAGCAGTAATTCAAACTGACTCTCAATAGATATCAAGAAATCTAAATATTTAAATCGTTTTAAAAGCTATTTAAATAGCTATCAAGAAAGCTATCATTATTCTGTGTTATTATTTAGCATTAAGTGCTGTAGAGTTTCAAGTCGCTCGTATCTGCATTTTGAATTTGGCATGTTCGACCGTTAGAACATCTACCTCAATTACGAGAACCTTTAATGAGTCTATGTAGAACCCTGCTTTATTGTGTTTCCTTGTGAGAGAGTCCAAAGAGAACTCGTTTTTGTGGCAATTAAATTATTCATTATTTTCCTGTACTGTAGCAGACAACCTGTGTGGCATAACCTATTGGTGTTGGATGGCTCTTGATTTCCCACACAGGTTGGTCTCTTCGAATAAAAAAAAGGTCCTTCATTTAATAAAAGGCCACGACATAACAACATAATTACTGTACATGTCTGAACATGTCATTGGACCAGGGGCATATGGAGGTTATATAAAAACCCACGCACTACAGAGGAGGCAGGAATGATACATCATCTAGAATACACTGTACTCGTGAAGAAACCCGTTCATCACCAACAGCCTGAGTGTGAAATATGTTAGGTAGAACATTTGCTGTGCTTGTGGATTACACAATCAGTTTTATAATATGTCTAAAAGTACACCTGACCATAGGATTCAGATGTGCTTTTTGAACATCATGTTCAACATTTAGTCCTTTTTTTGCTGTTATCATTTACCTCCACTCTTTTTTTGGAGTGCGCTTGTGACGTTTTGTGCTCATTCAAACCACAAGAACTTTAATAAACTCAGCTACTGATAAGGGCGAGGTGAAGAGGCCTGAAGTGCAGTCAGTGTTCCATTTCTCCCAAAGGTGTTCAATAGGGTTGAGGTCAGAATTCTTTACCAGGCCACTTATGATCCACCACTTTGGTCCATGTAAATTATATCTTGATGGAGCTGATTTTGTGCACAGGAGCATAGTCATGGAACAGGTTTGGGTCTTCTAGTGCAAGTGAAAGGATCATTTGATCCAGCAGACATCCTATACAATTGTGTGCCCCCAACTTTGTGCTAACAGTTTGGGAAAGAACCACATATAGCTTCAAAAGTCTCAAAACATGTGTCCAGTAGTGTTGTTAGTTAGTCAAATGATTAGGTTATATTCTGGTTAAAAACCTATTTTAATAATAAATAAACTCAACAAAAAATTGGTGAATATTGAAAAAATTACCAATATTTGATGTCGCACTTTTAAAATAGTTCTATAAGAAAACAATATTGTAAATATAATTAATCAATTAAACAATATGTGATCAAAATCAATAAATTTTGATTAATCATTGCAACATGGCCGAACTACTGCATATATTTATGAATAAAACATGACAAAACACTTGGATTTCCGGAAAAGAATCAATGCTCAGAGTTCCTGGAAGTTTTCTTATATTGCATCCTGAATTAAACGGAAATAGTAAAAATATAAAGTAATACGATTAAATATGTCGCAAAAGAAAGTGCCACAATGAACCAAAAAGGGATTTTTGCAGCAACCTCATAGAAGAATAATTGTTGGTTCCCCAAAGAACCTTTCAGCAACCTTTCAGAGCTTCATGCTCTCGTTTGCTTTAAGACACATCAAACGTCTTAGAGACCACCTGTGCAACCTGATTGGGTTGTGGGTGATGTCTCATGCTACAAGTCGTGACAAGGACCCTAACAATACACTAAACTAGAGATAAATCCGTCAGGAAGGGGAAGAAGAGAGTTAATGGCCACCACCTGCTAAACAATTTCCTTTTTTCAGGAGGTTGTTTTGCTATTGCTCTCAAGTGCACCTGTTTTTTACCTTCACATGCACCAAAGCAGGTAAAACTGACTTAGAATCACACTGCAGATACTGCAGTAATAAGTATGATTCAGTTGTAACATGTTATTTAACTGATGCAGTGAGTAGCTCCTGATTTTTTACTGAATATGACAGAAGATGCATCCTCTGGTTGTGGAAGGGATTTTACTCTGACTCAGAAGGGTCAAATTACAGGCCTGCATTAAGGAAAGACAACAACTAAGGAGATTGCTGAAAGAACAAAATATCAGTTAGGACTAAAGACTAAATAAAGAGATTGCAAACTAAGAAGATAGGACTTGTGTCATGTGGTCTGATGAGGCCAGATTTATCCTGTTCCAGAGTGATGGGTGCATCACGGTAAGAAGAACGTCGGAGGAACTGATGCACGCATCATACCTCGTGTCTACTGTACAAGCATGTGGGGGAAGATGGAAGAAAAAGGGGTCCAAATAAATGTATGATCGGCGTTGAGATTATTGAATGTGAAGAACTTTTTGTGGCGGAGTGGTGGCTCCAGCGGTTAAGGCGCTGGGTTGCCGATCGGAAGGTCTGGGGTTCAAGCCCCGGTATCACCATGCTGCCACTCTTGGGCCCTTGAGCAAGGCCCTTAACCCTCTATGCTCCGGGGGTCTCTTACGAGGGAAATATCAAGGTCCGTGACGTGGGGCCGCCTTCCCGTGGGCTCACCACCTGCAGGAGGGACCATAAGGGACGGTGCTGTGAGGATTGGGCAGCAGTCGAAGGCGGGGGCCTGCTTAGACTGCTGCCCCCGCGACCCGAATTGCGGATAAGCAGGAGAAAATGAATGAAGAACTTTTTGTGCAAATGGAAAGGTTCCATAGATGTTAACAAATAACCATTTAAGAAACTTAAGAGTGTAAGTGCCATACATTCACCCAGTGATGGAAACACAGTAAGTTCGAATTGTTTCTGTAGATCTGTTGCAATGTAGTTCAGGCATAAACATCTGGAATGTTTCCCAGCTCAGGAGCAACATCTTGAAAAATGTCCATTAAGTAAAAATCTGTTTGTTGGAACCTTGTTAACTTTGAATGCTTGCGAATGAAGTGAGTTTCTGGTGTTGCTTGTGCTAAAAAATGTGTTCTCTCATCAGGTTTTCTTCATTTAGAAGGAGTCTCCAGTATCAGTGCTGTGTAATGATCTGAGGTAAAGCTGTAAAACATGGTAATGTCGAGGCTGTTGTTAATGGGAACTCATTAGCACTAAAACCACTTTGCACCATTATTAATAATTACCGTACAGATTCTAGGTTTTTCTCATCATGCTAGTGTCAACCAACAAATGAACTCTAGAGAGAAAACTTCTTTGCCTGTTTGATTAGGTTTCTTTTAGTGTACAAAGTCCTTATTTCTCCAATAGCAGCCCTGAAAAGTGTGTTCACCAGGCAATGTTGTAGCTCCCGCATGGAATGCGAATCCCATGGGCTTGTGGCCAACATTCCCTCCAACGCACCTGGGTGAAATCACAGCAGTTTTTTTTTCATAGGCTCTGTTTACAGCATTTCTGGAGGACTGTGGAGGTCCAGGATCAGCGTTGCTTTTACAGAGCAGCCGTTAAATATGGTATCCCAAGCAAATTCTCGGACACATCCAGGTCACCGTGAGAAACTAAACTCCTAAGACATTTATCCTGGAGATATTTCCAGCACCACAGTACACTGCAAATAGCATACATATATATATATATATATATATATATATATATATATATATATATATATATATATATATATATATATATATATATATGTGTGTGTGTATGTATATGTGTGTGTGTGTGCGCATACAGAGATCAGTGCAATGAAATTTAGGCATTTAGAAATAAGATTTGTTACACAATGCACATGAATGCCTGCATTTACACTTCTGCCTGTATTTCTGTCTTATACACACTCCTCCTGTACCCACTCTTCTCCTGTACCCACACTGCTCCTGTACTCACACTGCTCCTGTACTCACACTGCTCCTGTACCCACTCTTCTCCTGTACCCACTCTTCTCCTGTACCCACACTGCTCCTGTACCCACACTGCTCCTGTACTCACACTGCTCCTGTACCCACTCTTTTCCTGTACCCACTCTTCTCCTGTACCCACACTGCTCCTGTACTCACACTGCTCCTGTATCCACACTGCTCCTGTACCCACACTGCTCCTGTACTCATACTGCTCCTGTACTCACACTGCTCCTGTATCCACACTGCTCCTGTACCCACACTGCTTCTGTACTCATACTGCTCCTGTACTCACACTGCTCCTGTATCCACACTGCTCCTGTACCCACACTGCTTCTGTACCCACACTGCTTCTGTACCCACACTGCTCCTGTACTCACACTAATTATTCACATAGTTTTTTTATAAGCAGTTCTATCACATCACAGTGGGGTGAACTTGGTATGTTCTATGGTGTCATATAGGTTTTGGTTGGAGTGTTTATCACAACACAGTTCAGCAGCGAAGACTACAGACTGGGCTTACAACGCCTCCATGTGCTCGCTGTTATATATGACATGTTAACGTTAGGGTTGACTCATAATTGCTTGGCTACAGTGATTATGTACACTATATGAAACAAACAAACAATTTAGATTTTTTTGCTGGAATTTATTTATTTATGTATTTATGTTTAATCTATTAACTTATTTATTGGCTTTTAAATTTATTAACATATGTATTGCCTTATTTATTCTTAGACTTAATAATAAAAGAAAATATATTTTTTGACATTTGTATATATATATATATATATATATATATATATATATATATATATATATATATATATATATATATATATATATATACAGTGAGGAAAATAAGTATTTGAACACCCTGCTATTTTGCAAGTTCTCCCACTTAGAAATCATGGAGGGGTCTGAAATTGTCATCGTAGGTGCATGTCCACTGTGAGAGACATAATCTAAAAAAAAAAATCCAGAAATCACAATATATGATTTTTAAACTATTTATTTGTATGATACAGCTGCAAATAAGTATTTGAACACCTGTCTATCAGCTAGAATTCTGACCCTCAAAGACCTGTTAGTCTGCCTTTAAAATGTCCACCTCCACTACATTTATTATCCTAAATTAGATGCACCTGTTTGAGGTCGTTAGCTGCATAAAGACACCTGTCCACCCCATACAATCAGTAAGAATCCAACTACTAACATGGCCAAGACCAAAGAGCTGTCCAAAGACACTAGAGACAAAATTGTACACCTCCACAAGGCTGGAAAGGGCTACGGGGAAATTGCCAAGCAGCTTGGTGAAAAAAGGTCCACTGTTGGAGCAATCATTAGAAAATGGAAGAAGCTAAACATGACTGTCAATCTCCCTCGGACTGGGGCTCCATTAAGGATCTCACCTCGTGGGGTCTCAATGATCCTAAGGAAGGTGAGAAATCAGCCCAGAACTATACGGGAGGAGCTGGTCAATGACCTGAAAAGAGCTGGGACCACCGTTTCCAAGGTTACTGTTGGTAATACACTAAGACGTCATGGTTTGAAATTATGCATGGCACGGAAGGTTCCCCTGCTTAAACCCGCACATGTCCAGGCACGTCTTAAGTTTGCCAATGACCATTTGGATGATCCAGAGGAGTCATGGGAGAAAGTCATGTGGTCAGATGAGACCAAAATAGAACTTTTGGGTCATAATTCCACTAAACGTGTTTGGAGGAAGAAGAATGATGAGTACCATCCCAAGAACACCATCCCTACTGTGAAGCATGGGGGTGGTAGCATCATGCTTTGGGGGTGTTTTTCTGCACATGGGACAGGGCGACTGCACTGTATTAGGGAGAGGATGACCGGGGCCATGTATTGCGAGATTTTGGGGAACAACCTCCTTCCCTCAGTTAGAGCATTGAAGATGGGTCGAGGCTGGGTCTTCCAACATGACAATGACCCGAAGCACACAGCCAGGATAACCAAGGAGTGGCTCTGTAAGAAGCATATCAAGGTTCTGGCATGGCCTAGCCAGTCTCCAGACCTAAACCCAATAGAGAATCTTTGGAGGGAGCTCAAACTCCGTGTTTTTTCAGCGACAGGCCAAAAACCTGACTGATCTAGAGAAGATCTATGTGGAGTAGTGGGCCAAAATCCCTCCTGCAGTGTGTGCAAACCTGGTGAAAAACTACAGGAAACGTTTGACCTCTGTAATTGCAAACAAAGGCTACTGTACCAAATATTAACTTTGACTTTCTCAGGTGTTCAAATACTTATTTGCAGCTGTATCATACAAATAAATAGTAAAAAAATCATACACTGTGATTTCTGGATAATTTTTTTTTTAGATTATGTCTCTCACAGTGGACATGCACCTACGAAGACAATTTCAGACCCCTCCATGATTTTTAAGTGGGAGAACTTGCAAAATAGCAGGGTGTTCAAATACTTATTTTCCTCACTGTATATATATATATATATATATATATATATATATATATATATATATATATATATATATATATATATATATATATAGTTTATTTATTTAATTATTTTAAATTAATGAATTAATTTTGTTAAGTGAAAATGTCGTGTCATGAATATTGTCGAAATGATGGATTTCTTATGAAGCATGAGATTACATGAGATCTACAGTAAACCATATATATGAATATTAAGTCAATTTCTGGCATTTTTACTGCTCATTTTAAGCTGCTACTCTTTTCTTCAATCAGTGACTCATCTGAGCAACAGAATACAGAAAACGATTGTAATTGTATAATAGGAAGTATTGAATAAATTATTCAAGACATTCTTTTTGCAGTGCATGCATTCTTTTAAACTACAATGGCTCTATCTATGTAGCAATTAGTAACAATGACTATATGGAAAGACGTTTATGGACACCAGACCAATAAAACATTCCATTCCACATTTATATTACATTTACAATCATGGCATTTGGCAGACACCTGTATCCAGAGCGACTCCATCATTAAGTATATTCTAATACTGGTTCATTAGGACCCAGACCAAGAATACCAACTTAAAATATGTTGGGGGAAAATAGTTATATACATATAAATTCTTTCTAACTTAGTCTTAGTCATGGTTTGAAGACTGCTAGTGACTCAGGTGTTTGGATATTAATTGGAGTTCGTTCCAGACACAAGTCTGGAAGCATGTCTTCCTTGTACCCTGAGAGATGGTAGGACCAGTCAAGCTGTGGTTAAGGATTACAGGGAGTTTGGTGCACAGCAGGGTGACATAAGTGCTGACTGGTATTGGGGTGCTAGTATTTTTTTTGGCTCAGTAGTCAAGCATCAGAGTTTAAAATCTGATGTGGGCCGCTACAGGAAGCCAGTGAAGGGAGCGTAGCTGTGATGTGGTGAGGTTGAATGTCTTTTAAAATTCTTCACTTTTCTGGGGAGATGTTTCACTATATTTGAGTGTGCTTGTGGAGTTTTGTGCTCATTCAGTCACAAGGCCATCAGTAAAGTCAGGTACTGAGGTAACCTGAGGAGGCCTGGGGTGCAGTCAACTTTATTCCAGAAGGTTGTGGTCAGAGGTCTGGAGCAGGCCACTTAAGATCTGGAATGCTGGAACATGTTTTGCTTTTAGTTCAAGTGAAGGGAACGTTTAATTCTACTGCATTCAAAGACATCCTATACCACTGTGTGCCTCCAACTTTGTGGCGACAGATTGTGTTTCAATCGGCAATAACAGCTGAATCTGGCGACATCTAGAGGCAATGTTGAGAATGCACCAGGCACTGTAAGCCGTTCTTCTTCTTCTTCTTCTTCTTCTTCTTCTTCTTCTTCTTCTTCTTCTTCTTCTTCTTCTTCTTCTTCTTCTTTTTTCGGCTTCTCCCATCAGGTGTCACCACAGCGGATCATCTGTCTCCCTGTCCTATACATCTGCCTCTTTCAAACCAACTACCTGCATGTCTTCCCTCACCAAATCCATAAAACTCCTCCTTGGCCTTTCTCTTTTACTCCTTCCTGGTGGCTCCATTCGATATACCCCATGTCCCTCCTTTACAGATGTCCAAATCTCAATCTCGCCTCAAAACGTCCTACATGCAGTGCCTACAATGCCTACGTTTCTAATCCTGTCCATCGTCGTCACTCCCAACGAAAACCTCAACATCTTTAGCTCTGCTACCTCCAGCTCCACCTCCTGTCTTTTACTCAATGCCACTGTCTCTAAACTATACAACATCTCAGGTCTCACCACAGTCCTATAAACTTTCCCTTTCACTCTCACAGATACTTAACCTGCTCCCTACTCTCACCACAAATCACATCATCTTCAAACATCATAGTACAGGGAGACTCCTGTCTGACCTCTTCCATCAACCTGTCCATCACCTCAAAAATGTGCAGGGAAGAGTAAAAAAAATGATAGAACCTCTCCTAGAATTTCTAATGATTTTAAATGGCTATAATAGGAGTTGTACTGGTTTTTAATGGAAACTGTAATGTTTCCTGTGATGTTAACTGTTCTGGTAATTTTGTTTGGTTAATGATGTCCTCTCTCTGATACCATTAAGGACCAATAGAACACCTTTGGCAGCTTGTTGATCACGTGTTGCTATCTACTGGACATTTTTAGGGACCCTGAAACCCTCAAGCCTTTAGATTCCAATAATCTTTATAATGGTTTATTTGATTGTGAAAATAATTTATTCATGTGCATAAAGGTCATATTTGGTAATGGTTTTACTGTGTAACTGATGATGTTTTTTTTTTACTGGGATTCTAAAGAAATTATTAGAAATTCTGTGATTGATCCTTGTTTTTTTTTTTTTTTTTTTGCAGCGGAGACATATGACCAGACATACAAAAGGAAGTAGGGCTGATTGGAAGAGGTTGGGTAAAGGAGGAGGTGGAGGAGTGGCAGTAATGCCGTGTTGTGAAAGCAGTCAAATAAAAGTGGCCCACTTCCAGACAGAAGCAGCTAGGAGAACCAAACCAAAGCTTCTGAATACGTCCGGTCCAGACTATTTCAATGAACTAATACTTGTTGGGTGTAAGGTCTTTTATTTAGAAGAAGAGGACAAAGAAGAAGAAGAACTCGCAATTATCTAGATCACAGGAACCTATTTTTTTTATATATATATATATATATATATATATATATATATATATATTAAACATAAAGAAAATTTCAGGACCCAGTTAAGGTAAGTCACACAACAAACACCCACACATACACATGAAAAGGGCTGGCAACGTTTGTAGATTATTAGCTATAATATAAAAAGGAAAAAATAAACTGTTATTTAACTCAGTATTGTTTTAAGCAAACATCCTATAATCCACGACTAAGTTTGTTGTTATGGTAACCGTATTAAAGAAACTCAAAATTATTAATTGACGTACTATTTACCCACATTGCCTTCTGAGATGCATTTCTATACATTGTTATATATAATATATTAATTTTAAACAGACAGCAAAGACATTAATGACAAATATTAGTCCATGGGTCAGTCCCGAGTTTGGGCATGAGGTTCCATCTTGGTTCTTTGGTGTCCTCCTTCTGGTCAAAGATAGGTAGATGCAGGTAGATTGAATTGCTGTGCTCAATTGCCCCTATGTATGAATCAGTTATGAAAATGAGTTATGCATTTATTAATTGTCCATCCACATCCACCACACAAGGTTCCATGCACACATGCTTTCATACTGTACATTTATGCATTTATTAAATTTTCGGATTAATCGTTTCTAGACAGAACTTGATTTTCATCGTGTTTTTGGGGAATTGAAGGAAACCAGAGAACCTGGAGGAAACCAGGTATAACGGGACGATTCAGGCACATGTCCTTTATCACCTGTACAAGCAAACAATATCAATGATATTCATTCATTCATTCATTTTCTCCCGCTTATCCGTAATTCGGGTCGCGGGGGCAGCAGTCTAAGCAGGCCCCTGCCTTCGACTGCTTCCCAATCCTCACAGCACCGTCCCTTACGGTCCCTCCTGCAGGTGGTGAGCCCACGGGAAGAATATCATTGATATTGATATTTGTTACCAAAATCTAACGTATAATTTAAAAAATCTTGTACCATTTTCATTGACCAGGCAATGATTCAATATTTTGTCAAAACGACAGAATCATCTATGATTCAATTGATTTGATATAATTTTAATTCAAAAAGCAATCATTATTTAGTCTTTCTTTTGTCTTTACTACTAAATCTAAAATTCAATAGATTCAAAGTGAGTTTTTTGGGGAGGGGTAATTTTACTGGTTAAGGCATTGACTTGGAAGGTCACAAAGTTTGAATCCCAGCACCACTGATGGGCCCTTGACCAAGGCCCTTAACCCTCAACTGCTCAGCTGTAGGTCCATTAGAGGGATAAGGGCTTTTGCTGTAAATGTGAATTTTGCTTAATCAGGCAATGATTTAATATTTCTCAATACCACTGAATCTTTTACCATATAAATAGATTTGATGTGATTTCACATCACCAGGCAACCATTTAAAATCATTGATATTACCAAATTTTCTACGGATTAGTAGATTTCATTAGATTTTAACTCCCAAGATGATGATTCAATATTTGTCTTTACCAGTGGTGTCAAACTCAATTATAGGACTAAAAAAAGTAGAAGTAGGGGACCAAAGACTGTCAACATTTACAACAAAGACAGACAGAGAATAAAGTGTGAAAAATAATATACTAAGGAAAAGCAGTATATTCTGCTCTTATGCACATTTGTCTGAGTGAAATGTTCGGCATCGTTTCTCGGCTGCCAGTTCATTACTAATTGGGGTTCAATTCTGTGCTGGGACTCTTAGCATAAAGTGAAGGTGTGCATGAGTGAGACGACTCCGGTGTGTTTTTGTTCATCTTCAGGACTAAAAAATAAAAGCTGCTCACATGGATAACATACAGAGCGTTCGAGCAGCCTGTAGGCGGAAATGGAGAATAGTTTCAGGAATGAAGCATGGAAACTGTTTAGCGCTCACAGAGTAAAATTTTGCCAGTTACAATAAAAAGAACGAAAGGTGCTTTACACTTCACATGTACATAACAGCACAGTGAAATTATATTTTTTCGCATATCCCAGTGAGATTTGGAAGCTGGCGTCAGAGCGCAGAGCCATGATACAGGGTTTTTGGATTACTAAGGGTTAAGGGTTGGGGCTCAGGGGGCCCCAAGAGTAGCAGTTTGGCAATACCTTGGGTTGAATCCCAGATTTTCCGATCGGAAATGGCCCGAGGGTCTTTAGTTTGACATGTCTGGTCTTTACAATCTTTTACGATTCAAATAGAATCAATCAAATTTTGACTTACCAGGGAATAATACCACCAAATCTCTTACCCTAAAGTATACAACAACTCTTCATTAATTGTGCACCTAGTTTTTTGACCAAAAACATTTGAGTAGACCGCTTTAAGCGTTGCAAAAGATCTCTCCGGAAACGTTTTTCCTTAGGGCCTTTTTTTTTGTCTGGATCATAAATAGGTCTGACAACAAACAACCATCCCCATGTTGTACAATGTGTGAGTTACCTTAAATATGCCACACCTTTGGGCACTGTGCTCTGGAATTTTTTCTCATGACTCAAAGTGCGCCACAGACTATCTAACTAATCATAATCTGTAGAGCATATGAGGACTGGTTTTCCTGTTTTTTTTAGATAACTGCAAGCCTGTGAAATTTGGTGTGTGCAGTTATTTCGATGTTAAAAGTGATAAAATGCAAAAAACAACAACAACGACAACAAAAGTGCTAAATGAAGTACACAAAGCTGAGATACAGTAGGTCAAATTGTGGTCAAATTGTAGGTCAAGTGCTCCCTTTAAACTTCACGTCTCTATTAATAATGAAGCTGTTGGAGTTAACCAACGCAGAATAGCTGCTATGTTAAACATTTTGTTCTCCGGTTTGTCAAATTCATCTTGTGCCTTTCTCCAAATCACCGTATTTACCATGTAACCAACATATACAAATATTTTTACCTCAGTAAATTTCAGAAAATGTTTCCAATAGCTACTATGGTCACATCTGTTTGTTTAAACCAGCGTATTTATTTACATCACTGAGTAAAATGACCGGTCATGAGTTCAAATCCCAGCCACACCAAGGTGCCACTCCTGGGCCCTTGAGCAAGGCCCTCAACCCCATAGCTGCTCAGTTGTATGAATTAGATAAATGTAAGTCGCGCTGGAAAAGGGGGTCTGGCAAATGCTGTAAATGTAAATATCAGTAAGTACAAAAGAGGGTTATATTGCTTGAATTTTGAAATTTCGGCCGTATTAATGCTTTCGTTAATCTGCACTAGGAGAAGTTTTCAGGAGTGTGTATAAATCTGCTTCAATATGTTTTCTCACGAGATTATGGCATGACAGGAGGGATGTCTTTTATTGTGGCTACGAAGCCGTAACTGTTACAATAAAAGAACCCGAGAATGTAGTAAGAGGATGCTATAGTATTTAAAGGTGTTGAAACATCAGCTTACAGAAATGAGTCATCGTGGGAAACTCGAAATATCTTTGCCAGAGGTGTGATGTGCACTGTCACGTACCACATGTAAAAGAAAAAACTGAACAGCTTGTATGGCTTCTGAAAAGGGTCAAAACCAGGATACATCATTTCCTGTATTGTTCCAATACCTGCATGTAATGTTTATTTATTTATATTGCATTATGGCTGCACTGTTTATTCTATATAGACAAAAGTATTTTGACACCTGATTTGTCCAGTCAGAGTTGCTTCTTCCCCAAACTGTTCCCACAATGTTGGAGGCACACACTTGTCTTTGTACAGGATGTCTTTGAATGTAGTGGCAAAGAAATATTTCCAGACCGGTTCCAACATGTCTTTGCTTGGGGTTCAAACCAAAACTTGAATTAATGTCTGTGCACATTTTCTGTGTGTTTTCTTCCCTTTGAATCTTTTGGTTTTCCTGAGGGTTTTCCAGTTTCCTTATCGTGGCGTCACATCCGAGCATTTTCTGGGAACGGCTCCGGATTTAATGAGACCCAGGAATAAAACCATTGCATTCTGTATACACTTAGGAATTCAAATCTAGATCTCTGAAAGGTTCTTCTGCTTGTTATGTTTTTGGGATCTGTTAAAAGATTCTGGGTAGAACCCAATAATTTATTTTTGTCAGGAAAGGTTCAAAGAATAATTTAGTGGGAACTAAAGAATGTTAAACTATTTAATAACCTTTAATTACTTCTTCCAATTAAAAAGAGTTTGGAGTCGACTTCTCATGACCTTTTCAGTCTGCACTTTTGTCTTGATTGCAATTTGTAGCGGTAAGAAAAGGAAAATCCAGAGAAAAATAGAAATCGATAGAGAGCATGCCTTGCGTGAATTCTTGTTGAATGCTGTGTTGAACGAAATGTCGTCTTTTTCAGATGCTTCCAACGGAGACTTCTTTCGTTGAGTTCTCTTTAGAGAACCTCAGCCTGGAGGACACCCCAAACAGGTCCACATTTCTGGACTCAGAGTTCCGCTACACACTTTTCCCCGCATTCTACGGTGTGGTGTTTGTGATCGGGCTGGTGGCCAATGTGTACGCCCTCTACGTCCTGCATCACATGCGGGAGTCCAAGGCCATGAACGAGATACGTATCTACATGACCAACCTGACCGTAGCGGACCTGCTTTTTGTCTGCGTGCTTCCCTTCTGGATCAATTATTATATTAATCGTGGCGACTGGATGTACTCAGACTTTTTTTGCCGCATCAATGGTGCACTTTTCTTCATTAACACCTATTGCTCCGTCCTCTTCCTCACTGTTATCAGCATCAATCGGTACTGGGCAGTGACTCGGCCACTGGTGGCCGCTTCTTCAGACTGCTGGAGGCGGGGGGTCATTACCTCCGTGATTGTCTGGGTTGTTACGTTGGCGGCGGCATCTTATAACCTCGCCACACCCGGACTCCAGAGAGACGATCATGCAAAAGTGTCCCGATGTTTCGAGGGTTATCATAACAATGATTCATCCAAGCTACCGGTCATTGTCATCCACTTCTTAATTATTGGCCTGTTCTTCGCAGTGTTCCTTCTTGTTGTTTTCTGCAACATGCTCATCGCGTGCACCCTCCTGTCCCAGCCCATCAGTCAGCCACGGTCCAGTACAGGACGGCGACCTCACGGGACCAAACGCCGTGCCTTGCGCATGCTGTGCGCCGTCGTGGGTGTGTTCGTCATCTGTTTCATTCCTCATCACATCGTCCAAGGGCCGTGGACTCTCGCGGTCCTAAATATGACCAACTGGAGCCAGGAAACCAGGCAGTACCTGAACGACGCCCATCAAGTCACATTGCTCCTCATGGGCTTGAACTGTATCCTGGACCCCATCGTTTATTGCTTCTCCACCAGGAAATTCCGTATGTACATACAGGGTCACCTTAAGAAAGTGAAGCAGGGAAAAACCTGCTCCAATTACACCAGCACCACGGGCATGTCAATGAAAATCAGGAATCAGAGTGAAGACCTAAGCGTCTTCGAGCAGAAGCAGTAAAAGAGATTTTTTACAGCAACGCCATCGATGTCTTACAGAAAGATGTTTTGAGACACCTATCGAAGACTATATATTATCAGATTAGGTGTAAAAAATAAGCCTTCATCTGGTATTTAAGGAGTTTCACAATTTTTCTAAAAAATTCCCACTTGTGACAGTTGAATTGTGGGTAACATAGGAAAGAGTTATCAGAAGTGAAAATAGAAGGGTATTTTTATAAAATTTCAAAGCTAATATATCATTACAAAATATTGGACATTAAACAGACTCTTTTTTTTTTTTCTTTACATGAACCACGTAGCTGATGTGTAAATTTATGCTGATCTATTCACCATCCAAAAGAAATTCCAGAATTTCATAGAAGTGGGTTTCGAACCCGTCTTTATTTCAGCCTGTACACATCGCTGTAGCTGGACTTCCCTATGTAACTTAATTGCGCAACGCTGATTTCTTAAGCATGTTTTTTTTGGTACGTTCCGCAAAACACAGGATCACAGGACGTTCGTGTCACCAGTGTACTTCTTCCTAAATTTACAATATTTTGCCCATGCTCTACCTCACCTCATCAAATTCCTCAGATATTTGAAGACCTTCAAACGTTGCATGAGGATGATTTCGACAGCAGTAACCTGTAAAGATATTTGGGGGATTTGGGAGTTTGGGAGTGTTGGTGGGTTGGTCACAGGATGTACACTGTATAGACAAATATATTGTGACACATGCTTTTTCCATCCACATGTGGTTCTTCTGCAAAGCTGTTACCACAACATGTCAATGCCCCTGTGCACACACAAAACGTTTGACCTCAATCCTATTGTACACCTTTGCGAAGAAGTCGAACGGTGGCTGAGCTGCCTCCTGAAAATCTAGTGGTTCCCAGAAGATTGGAGGTTATTAATCAAAATGGGGACTAAATGTGGAACAGGAAGTTCAAAATGCAAACAAACATTTGTCCATATAGTGTAAAGAGGCTTAAATCTCGAGTTGTAAGACCATAATTGACTTGTAGTCACAAGTCTCATGCACTTTTGGTAATGGTGAAATACTGGATGTGTGTTAACATTAGCAGTGTGTTAACACGTTCAAATGGGGAAAGATTACAGAAGCGTTTCCTCATCGATGCTTTCATTTTTGGGTGGAAATCCAAACAGAAATCATCACTTTTTCTATAAATGTAATATATTGTACAATGTTTAAACCATTTGCTTAAGCTTGATTTTTGTGATTGTTTTTAATATGCTGTGGAGATGAAGTTAATGTGTATGCACATTATTGTTTCTTAATAAACTGTCAATGCACTTAGATGTTATATAAACCACAGAATTTGGCTGAACTGTTTTTCCGTTCTGTCAGATTTTATCACCGATGCGAGACGGTGGCCATGGAGACATTCAGTGCTAGCACGGGTGTGAGTTTTATTTCAACACAAGGTACTAGAGGGTTTTTTTTTTTTAAGGCAGTGACAAAATGCCAATATTTTGAATCATTTTTTGACTCATTTAATAGAAAAATCTATAATATTGAGTTTGTAACCTTTTTGTTCACAATTTACATAAACAAACATATTAACAAAAAGCTAAACTGTTTTTTTTTTTTTTTTACTTTTTTAATAGAAATGGAATCAAAATAGTTTCACATTTAAAAAGGAGGAAGGAAATGTTAAAACCTTTTGCTGTATCTGTATCTGAATGAAACATAGTGTTAGGGGAAATAAAACAAGCACAAAAACATTCTGACTTTTATTCAGAGTTGCTACTGTAGCAATAAAACATACACAAAGGAATAAAGAGAAAAGTAGTGCTATAAGAGAAAATATATAATCTGGGACAAAATAAAACCAACCTTCCCCCCAAATATCGGTTAGGGAACAGATTTGTGTCTCCCAGTTCAAGTGAAGGGATGTATGTAATGAGCCACATATTGCGTACAGCTGCTTATAGGGTAAACTTAGGGAAGTAGCAGCTCAGTGGTCAAGGTGCTGGGTTACTGATTGTTGGGGGTTTAAGCCTCGATATCGCCAAGCTGCCACTCTTGGGCCCTTGAGCAAGGCCCTTAACTCTCTGTGCTCAAGGGGCTGTGGATGACCTCATCTTGCTCAGAAGAAAGAAAGAATTTCGCTGTAATGTATGTGTGACAAACTATAAAATTTTACCCGAAGAACTTTTACTTTGTCTAAACATATATGTAAATGTACAGATGTTCCACTTTATTTTCATTATCAACACAGAGCTTGGACGTATACTTCGGGACATTGTCTTGTTGTATGCTGTATGTTGTAAGTCGGTTCCAGGCGGAATTGCATGATGTTGAAGTATGTTGCCATGTTGGTTCCTTTCAACTGGAATAAATCTCCAACCTTCCCTGCTCCATAACAACCCCAAACCATTAGGCTTCCACATTCATGTTTGACTGTGGGGGTGACAGTCTGTTAACATCTTCTGTTCTCTGTCTTACACAAGTTCTTCTATTAAATGTCCAATTTTGAATCGTTCTGTGGAAAGACATTTACAAGAAGAACTTATGTACCGAGTTTGTTGCATCTATACAAAAAGAAACATTCACATGTGTCTGTGTTTTCAAACGTTTTTGAATTGGTGCCTATTTACAGTACATTAATTGACAGAGAAAAACAAAAGAAAAATGTCGAATTGAAAGTGATCAAATCCACAGCCATTAGAGCTTGTCACTTTAAGGCTCCCAGGGGAACAAAAATCCGTTACAATGTCTGACTTTTGTCTGCAATTGCAAAATGACACTAGCTGATATAATGTAGCTGGAAGCAGCTCATTGCACCAGACCTTAAGACGATAGATCAGAAAGCAACGAGTTGAACAGATTTCTGTCAGGTTTTCTAGTCAGACAATGTGTATATGCATTTACGTATAGGCATCTCATCAATCCTTACAGCATTACTGGGTAACTGGTGGCACTGTTGAATCATCTTACTTGCTTTTGGACAACTTTTACTTCAGGAAAGTCTAAGGGAAATTCTGACAAGGATTTCTTTCTTGTTGAACAAGAACCAAACCCTTTCACATTCAATTACTCATCGTAAAACGATGTCTAAATCAGTTTATGTGGATTCCTATATTAATGAAACAATCTAATACATGTTTGATAGTAAAAAAAGTCAAGTCAAGTTTATTTCTATAGCGCTTTTCACAACAGAAATTGTCTCAAAGCAGCTTTACAGAAATCAACAGTTAAGGTGAACGGTGTGCATTTATCCCTGATAAGCAGCCTGTGGCAGGGAAAAACTCCCTTAGATGTAATAAGGAAGAAACCTTGAGAGGAACCAGACTCAAAAGGGGAACCCATCCTCATTTGGGTGACATCAAGAGAAAACTGGAGAACCCAGATGAACACACAAGACAGTGTGGGTAAAGACACTCAGTAAAGACAGAAACCCAAGCACAGGTCTGAACCCCAGATGCTGGAGCTGTGAGGTGGCATATACCATTGTGTAAGTGAGTTGCTATACCACAGTTTCACTGATTGCTTGGGTGGTTCAGCAGTCGAACCCAGGAGACACCAGAACTAAGGAAGAAATGCTCATTTACTTATGATTGGTTACAACTAAAGCATCACAGCAGCCATATCACATCAATTAAAATGTCCAACCAAAAATCAACCAGATTCCTAAAAGTGTTTCCTCAAAAAAATTGGTTTAAGTCTTGCTGAACACTTTGCGAACGTACACCATAATCGGAACTGACATATAAAAGTGATTGTAGAATTATAATAATAACAACAGTAACTTATAATAAGTATTTTGGTTGGAGTTCTTGAAGCTTTTGCTTTGCAGTAGATATCCAGAAACATTATTTGGGTTGAAGATAGGGGGATGATGGGTGTATAAACTTCAGGCATGGACTTTCTCCCTGTCTTCTTCCACTCTCTGGAGCTGCCTAATCCATCCTGATGCTATAATGGTGTTCTCATTGACTGAAAAATTGACTGGAGATTACTTTTTCCTGCTTGCTGATTAGGGATAAACTTGGACCAATTCATAATTGTATTTTGAATGTATTTCTATAATCCTGCTTCGTGACATCGAATTGTGATCCGATTGTGAAATCGAATTGCACTGAATTGAATTTCGCAACTCCATTGATGACGTTGGTCTTAGTTTCAAGGTCATATTCGATGGTAGAAACTGAGTCCCGGTTTGATTAAGAATAAAACAGAGTAGAACCAGGTTTTGAAGTTCACTGCTGATCATTCTTACCACTGGGTGGCAACCACACTCTATGGATTCATTGGCTAAATACGACAGCTCAGCAATGTAGTAGTAAGATAATATTTGAGGACTGATTCGGATAATCCAGCCGGATGGCCTTTTATGACAAAAATAGAAACTTTTGTGTCAAAGATGTGAGATTAGATTGTTTAATTGTAATTGTATGTTAAACTGTTTGCTGTCCTACTATGAACTGATTAATAGAAATAAAAAATTTTTTAACCAGAAATGTGCATTCATATTTTTTTCTTGAGGTGAGAGTAGGAAACAGGTTGAGAAGAGCCTGGAGAGGTGGAGGTATGTGCTGGAGAGAAGGGGAATGAAAGTCAGTAGGAGTAAGACAGAGTACATGTGTGTGAATGAGAGGGAGGGCAGTGGAGTGGTGCAGTTGCAGGGAGAAGAGGTGGAGAAGGTGGACGAGTTCAGGTACCTGGGGTCAACAGTGCAAAGTAATGGAGAGTGTGTTAAGTGAAGAAAAGAGTGCAGGCAGGGTGGAGTGGGTGGAGAAGAGTGATAGCAGGAGTGATTTGTGATAGAAGAGTATCTGTGAGAGTGAAAGGAAAAGTTTATAGGACTGTGGTGAGACCTGAGATGTTGTATGGTTTAGAGACAGTGGCATTGAGTAAAAGACAGGAGGTGGAGCTGGAGGTAGCAGAGCTGAAGATGTTGAAGTTTTCGTTGGGAGTGACGACGATGGACAGGATTAGAAATGAGTTTATTAGAGGGACAGCGCATGTAGGACGTTTTGGATACAATGTGGGGGAGGCGAGATTGAGATGGTTTGGACATGTGCAGGAAGGAAGGAGGAAAAGAAGAAGATCAAGGAGGAGGTTTGTGGATGTGGTGAGGGAAGACTACAGGTAGCTGGTTTGAAAGAGGCAGATGTAAAGGACAGAGTGGAATGAAGACGGATGATCCGCTGTGGCGACCCTTAACGGGAGCAGCCGAAAGAAGAAGAAGAAATTTGCATTCCTTTCTCAAATCCAGGGTGAGAAAGATAGAAAGTCAACATTACACTAATCTGGAATCACTGTTCTCTCTAAAAATAATGTCTTCAGTTTAGGCCGCAAGTTATTTGTGTCCTTTTCCAGCCCTGAAGTAAGGATACTTGCTCTGGGCCACTAGTTTAAAAAGTGCATTAGTGTCAGATTTAGTACACACTGTTCTGTAACCCTGATCACTTGTAGGCTTTAGTTCAGAATCTTAATAAGTTCGATGTTGATGTGGCAACAGGAAGTAGGAAATGGATACCTGTACATGGTAATGGTTTTGGAGTTGCCAAAAAGTGGAAACACCTGGGCTTAAATCTTTTTTTGTAGTTCATGTTTCTTTTGTATATATGCAATAAACTAGATAGAAGGCAAAAACACACAAGAAATGAATTTGGAAGCTAAATGTTTTGGGGTTGTTTTGGAGCAAGGAATTTTGGAGACTTGGTGAAAGGAACCAACATGGCAACCATTCTATACTTTTTACTTCTTTCAAATTTGAGCCGACTTCATCATACAACAAGCCATTGACCCGAAGTGTACATCCAGGCTCTGTCAGCGTTATTTAGAGAGCAAGAGGTCATCTGGCTTGTTATTTATTATCGAATGGGCTGCCCAGTCGTCACACCTAAATCCTAGTGAACTGCTCTGGAATTAATTGGATTTCAAGGTCAATTAGTAAATTTTTGAACATTTTTGTCAAGTTTTACAAGAGGCATGGCAAAGTATTTAAACTGAAAATTTGGAGAAACTAACTGTCCAGATGCAAAGAAAGTGTGAAAAGCTCTTATTCATGCTAAAACAAACTCATGAATGTAATCCAGTGAGGTGCAGTGGCTGATGGGAACTGTAGTCAACATTACTTTATAGGTAAGCACATGGCAAATGGAACACAGGTTTGTTAAATTCATTGCGATGAACGGGGAACATTTCTGAGGGACAAATTTGTATGTAACGAATGGAATTTTGATTTCTCTTGTCTGTGGTTATGTTTGTTAGGAAATTTTGAATTTGATTCCACTTTGTTTTAATCATATTTTTTCCTCTTGTTGTACGGTTTGTCGGTTGTTCATTTCAGTGTCTAGACGGTTCGTCTTTCAGGCCGTCTTTATGTCTGAGATATGATTTGATGGAGCTGCCAGAGCCAGACACGTTTTTTTTTTTTTTTTATCATCATTGGGACCTTCTACATTCTCCACAGGATCAGTGTTATACACACACAAACATAACTCGCCTTCCGTTTTGGGCCGTTTTAATCCAATTAGCAGGCCACGTGTGATACAGCCTCTAGAGGCAGGATGCTGGCTCCGGCAAAAGGAAACAAGCTGTCAAGAAATAGAGTGCAGGAAAACACGCAAACGTTTTTTTTTTCCCGTCTGATTCCCTATTGGAGAATGTCACACTATTGCCTCATGCTCCCATCATACTACAGTTTCTCCCACTGGCCAGCTGTCACACAGCAGACTGGCATCATCCCTCTCTCTCTCTCTCTCTCTCTCTCTCTCTCTCTCTCTCTCTCTCTCTCTCTCTCTCTCTCTCTCTCTCTCTCATTCTCTCTTGCTCGGTCTCTTTTTGCCTTTTTGTTTTCTTTAAATCTCTCTGTGTTATCTGTTTCTTAATGATCTGTCTCTTCATTCTCTTCATGCTCTCTTTCTGGGCCTGTTTTTTTTTTCTTTTCTTTGTCTCCCCCTGTTACTCTTAATATCTCTTTCATTGTCTCTCTCAATGTCTCATTGTCTTTCTCTCTGCTGTCTCTTTCTTTCTTGTTTTTTTACACTCATAGTCTCTCTTTTTTCTGTCAATTTTTCTCTCTCTCTGTCTCTCTTTTCCCAGCTGATCTCTCTGTCGGCCTCTCTTTATTATCAGTCTCATTGTCTGTGTCTTTTTGTCTCTTTTTTCTGCTCTGGCTCTGTTTACTCTCCCTCTCTCCTTTAAACTTCCTCTTTGTCTCCCTCTCTCTCTTTGTCATTTCTTAGTTCCTGTCTTTTTCTGTGTCTCTCTTGCTGTCTTTCTGTCACTATCTATCAGCCGTTCTCTTCCTCTTCAGCATCCTCTAGCTCGGTCTCCTTTTTTGCTCCTTTGCTGTTTTAATATCTCTCTTTCTGTAATCTGTCTCTCCTACTCTCAGTCTCTCCCTCCCTCTGACACACAAAGCTTTTTTCCTTCGGTTATGTACCTTTTTTTTTGATTCTCCATTTCCTTCTCTTTTCTTATCCCTTCATTTTTGTGTCTCTTCCTCTCAATGCAGATTTGAGCGCCTGCCTTGCACATTAGCCTCACATAAAACATCATCAGGAGATAGGGAAGTGTGTGTGTGTGTGTGTGTGTGTGTGTGTGTGTGTGTGTTTGTGTGTGTGTGTGTGTGTAGGTCCCAAGAGAAAAACAGTGGCCAAATGAATCACATTGCATTAGCATCGTTTTTAATAAGGCTGACACATATATATATTGTGTGCGGCGTTCGGGCACAACACCACACACACACACACACACACACACACACACACACACACACACACACACACACACACACACACACACACACACACTGGTTTACAGTATGATGCATTAACATGGCTCGTATTCACAGTAATTGCATATAAGGATCTAATGCTTCATTATATCACATTCACATTCTTGAATCTGATTGACTGTAATTCACCCCCTATATTATGCTCGTTTAAATACTGCTACCGTTTCCATAGTAACAGTTTGATCATTTATAGGGACTTGCATAGAATATGCTCTACACCATCTAAGGTTAATAGTAAAGCAATTATATATTTTAAATGTTTTTATTTTATAATCATTCAACAGAAACGTGTTTGTCAGACATGGATAAAAGGAGTCTCCAGTGTTAGTGCCTAGAAACAGTCAGTAACAAAGAAGCAGCTTACATGTGTAATTATTTGATTAATCCTATCTAATCTTATCTAATATAATGATATTACATTATTTTATAACATTGCGATTTTCATAAGAAGTCTCAGGGACTTTTTGGAGACAAAGTGAGGGAGACCAATTGAGATGGTTTGGTCATTTGCAGAGGAAGAACATGGGGTAGAAGAATACTGAGGCCAACCAGGAGGTAAATCGGGAGGCCAAGGACGAGGTTTATGTATTTGGTGAAGGAAGACATGCAGGTGGCTGGTTTGAAAGAGTCAAGTCAAGTCAAGTCAAGTTTATTTGTATAGCGCTTTTCACAACAGACATTGTCTCAAAGCAGCTTTACAGAAAACAACAGTGAAGGTGAATGGTGTGCGTTTGTCCCTGATGAGCAAGCCGTGGCGACAGTGGCAAGGAAAAACTCCCTTAGATGATATGAGGAAGAAACCTTGAGAGGAACCAGACTCAAAGGGGAACCCATCCTCATATGGGTGACATCAAGAGTTTGGTCATAAATCTTTCAACAATACAGAACAATTTGTGATCATCATAGATCCAGCATCAGCTTCTCCATGCCAGGGCCTTTAAACACTCGGCATCTACTTCTCCATGATCATCCATAGGTCCATAATCTTCACGAGGTGGGACGTGACTGGAGCTGGCCAAACCTCAGGATGCCTCGGGATGGGGAGAGAAAGAGAAGCAGTGGAGAGGAATTAGCGTAGCTGCTGTTCATGATATTAACAGCACAAGTTGATAATGTGCATGTAATCATATATTCTGGAGCACAAGGTTATGATGTGATGTGTGTGATGTGTGTTATGTGTAGGCTTTGCTAAAAAGATATGTTTTTAATCTACACTTAAACTGGGAGAGTGTATCTGAACCCCGAACACTGTCAGGAAGACTGTTCCAGAGTTTAGGAGCTAAATGTAAAAATGCTCTACCGCCTTTAGTGGACTTTGCTATTCTAGGAACTACTAGAAGCCCAGAGTTTTGAGATCTCAGGGAGCCAGATGTAAAGGACAGAGTGATATGGAGACAGATGATCCGCTGTGGCGACCCCTAATGGAAGCAGGCGGAAGAGGAGGATAACGTAACGTAACGTAACATATAATACTATATATATATATATATATATATATATATATATATATATATATACACAACCCTTCTCTCTGTCTCTCTCATATCTTTCAAACTTAGAGATGTCATCTGCTTCCAGGGCAGACACATAAACACACACACACACACACACACACACACACACACTGAAACAAACTCCTCTTGGGGGTGCTCTTAGTCCAGGAGTCAGTGATTGTTTGCGCAGTTGAGACATGCTGCCCCTGAACACTCTCAAAGCGTACTCTCTTAAGCTTGAATGCATCAAAACACAATAGGACACATTTTCGCTTCGAATTTCCTACGCACATATACCGGTAACAACTCCTCCTCACTTCTCTACATCCATCCTGAAGCGAACGCACTGTATTACCATCTGACATGACGTGCTCCTCCAAAACCATCACAGCCTCAGCTCTTTTCACATACGCTACACACACAAAGGTTTGTGGACACCTAAGCCTAAGATTGCTATGTGCTTTTTTTGAACGTCCCATTCCACATTTAGTCCCCACTTTAATAATTACAATTAGAATACACACACACACACACACACACACTTGATTTCAGAGTCAGCGTTTTAATTAGTCTCAATGTTGTTCAATTGGGTTGATGATCAGACCTTTACAGCAGGTCGCTCAAGATCTTCCACTGGAGCTTCATGGAGCTTAGTGTAGGAGCAATGTCATGCTGGAAAAGGCTCTATTGAAGTTTATAAAGTGTATAGATCAGACTAACTTCAGAATACTCCTCAGTGGACCACGACCTGTGATAATAATTGCGTGTAATGCAAATAATTGAGTGTATTTATTTTCAGGGCTCTACAGAGGGCAGACAGAACACACACAGTATTAATGAAATCCAAATGTCACCTAAGTTTGAGATACGGTATTACTACCGCTGATACGGTTATATTTAGGGCACATCAGAGTGACGTTTGGAGGCTTTTTTCAATTTCTAAGTTGTGATCCACCATTGTCCCAAATTTGTCTTCTAGAACATCAGAGGAAACCGGAGAACCAGGAGGAACATCAATACCACAGAAAACCTGGAGCAAACCGCTTTAATCCAAGCTTATAATGGAATCAAGGAGTGATTATAAATCTTGTAAAGATAATACACAGCGATGATACGGCGACACGCGGTGCTTGTTTGAGCGCTGGAAGGTGGCGGCCCTGCCTGTAGTGTTTTTTACGTCCTTTCTGACTGGATCAAATTGAGACTTAACAAGCGAGCCGTGTTCGAATTGATGCCAGTTCTCAGGACAAAAGGCGTCACGCGTATCTGACTGCTCGTCTGAGCTAAATCAGGCAAATGCACTCAACAAAGCATGCAGTTTCACACTTCACTGCTTTTCCACTCCATTCAGCGGCACTCCATTCACACATACACACGCTTATTTCTGAGGAGGCTGCTATCATTTTCCAGACAAATAGACAACAAATGTGATTTCGTTGCACTACGAGTTGCGTACTAACGCTCGGTCAGGGCTCAGGGAATCACGCTCGCCTTTTTTTTTTCCTCTTTACTTTTTTTTTTGATGAGGCGCAAATGAGGCTGAAAATGAAATATTAACCTCCCGAGACGCAGCCATGTTCCTCAGCGCCTGCATCCCGTTTTTTTTTTTTTTTTTTTATCCTGGCGCCTCTTCACACCATCGCCGTCAAAACAGTCGTTAATTGCAGCGTTTATGGGAAATTAGCTGCCGGGAGCTTAAAAATAGGCTGACAGAGAGGCTTATTATCGAGTTTCAGGGCCGAAGCGGTTCGAAAACATTGCAGGAAAAAGTTTGCACTTCGACATTTTAGGAGTTTCATCAAAGTTTTTTCTCTCCCTAAGTTTATAGTCCTTTTAAGTTGTGTACAAAAATGTGTGTGTGTGTGTGTGTGTGTGTGTGTGTGTGTGTGTGTGTGTGTGTGTGTGTGTAGACTTAGCATATATTCCATTATTATTATTATTATTATTATTATTATTATTATTATTATTATTATTATTATTATTATTATTTTTATTATTCATAGTGTTTGTATAGTAGATTACACCAGCAATATTACCCTTCTTTTGTGTTTATTTATTTATTAATATTATTCATAGTATACAATTTCTGGTTCTTATAATAACAATAATAATAATAACAATAATAATAATAATCATAATCATAATAATCATAATTTGAAACAATAATCAACTAATATTTTTTATTTTTTTCATTCATTAATTCTTTTAGTATTTTTTTATAATTATTATTTCAATTATTTACTTACAGTGCTTATCAGAAGTTTGGAAACATCTTGAGTTTTTGTCGTTTTTGGGACAAGATGGAGGATCCAACATGGCAACCATTCCACACTTCAACACCTTGCAATTCTGTTTGGACTGAAGTGTACAGTACAGACCAAAAGTTTGGACACACCTTCTCATTCAAAGAGTTTTCTTTATTTTCATGACTATGAAAAATTGTAGATTCACACTGAAGGCATCAAAACTATGAATTAACACATGTGGAATAATATATGGAATTATATACATAACAAAAAAGTGTGAAACAACTGAAAAATGTCATATTGTAGGTTCTTCAAAGTAGCCACCTTTTGCTTTGATTACTGCTTGCACACTCTTGGCATTCTCTTGATGAGCTTCAAGAGGTAGTCACCTGAAATGGTCTTCCAACAGTCTTGAAGGAGTTCCCCGAGAGATGCTTGGCCCTTTTGCCTTCACTCTGCGGTCCAGCTCACCCCTAAACCATCTCGATTGGGTTCAGGTCCGGTGACTGTGGAGGCAAGGTCATCTGGCGCAGCACCACATCACTCTCCTTCTTGGTCAAATAGCCCTTGATGCCTTCAGTGTGACTCTACAATTTTCATAGTCATGAAAATAAAGAAAACTCTTTGAATGAGAAGGTGTGTCCAAACTTTTGGTCTGTACTGTATGTCCAAGCACTGTAAGTGCTTTAGCCTTAACCACTAAACAGATGCCCTTCCTAACGCAACCCTCCCCATTTATCCGGGCTTAGGACCGGCACTGAGATAGGCTGGGTTGGTTTCCTGACCGGGGATCGAACCCGGGCCGCAGCGGTAAGAGCGCCGCATCCTAACCACTAGACCACCAGGGAACCTCATACTGGTAAATTACCCTAGTTTATTGCATATAAGCAAAAGGAACATTTATGCATCTCTCAAAAACTATAATGTGTGTGAGTGAGACAGAGGGAGAGAGTATCCTCAGCAGTGTCTCTGCATCCAGCTAATTTATTTATTTCATCTGAAATCAGCAAAATTCAGGATTATATATAAAATAAAATACAAATTCTTAGGCACTCTTTACACACCTTTCATTTAACCTCATGTATCAGCTGGAGCACTCTCTCACTCTCTCTCTCTTTCTCTCTCTCTCTCTCTCTCTCTCTCTCTCTCTCTCTCTCTCTCTCTTCTCTCTCTCTCTCGTTCTGTCTTTCCTCTTCTCCGCTCTTTCTTATCACATAAGTTCCCATATTTATGCTGAGGCAGTGCCTCGAATCAAATTACAGCACAGCAGTTAACCGAGAATGTGAAAGTGCTAATAGTGCAGTTCAGACTATAAAAAAGTGAAGCATGTTGATGTTTACAGATCTGTACTATCGTACTACATTGTTGTTTTTTTTTCCATTAATCGGCTTGCTGGTTCACTAGCTCCTAGCGTACCGAAACTATCGCTAACTCTCACAAATGGGGGAAGTGGTAGTTCAGTGGTTAAGGCTGTGGGTTACCAATCAGAAGGGTGGTGGTTCAAGGCCTGGTATTGCCAAGCTGCCATTGTGCAAGACCCCTAAACCCAGGATGGTAATTCATTCATTTACTCTTGTGTAGTTGTGTAGCTCACGGTAAATGTTGTTTGCGTAAATCCTCTTCATGTAGCAGCCCAGTTAGTTTTGCATTTTGTGTATTTTTTTTGTTACTTCATATCATTTTGTGTTGCACCATGGTCCTGGAGGAGCCTTGTTTCACTCTGTACTGTACTACATACAGCTACAATTACAACGGCGTCAAATTTCCAAGGCTCTCAGCACGGGACGTACCCTAAACAGCTTGTTATTGTTACTGTAGCTTTCAAAATGGCTTCGTTTCGAAACACGAGAGAAATCAGTACAATCAGGATACTGTTTCGTGCGATGTGTTCGATTTTTCACCCTTTCGATGAGATTTGTTTGAAAAAGTGACGAAAGAAACGAAATCTTTCTTTATATACTTCACAAGATTCAATTTTATTCGTATAGAACAATGCAAGCTTTACAGAAACAAACTGATCAGGAATAGGAGTTTTTCATTCCTAAATTAATCCCTCTAATCCATATAAAATATCTTTGATTTATTATATATCAGTATACTAGTACATCATTTTTGAACAATATTCTATATAATTGTGATCGCTGCACTGTGGGACATGGAAGTTAAATAAACATTTCCCTGCATCATATGTGATTCTTTCTCAAACTATTACTACAAAGTGGGAGGCAAAAAAATGTATCTGATGTCTTCAGATGCAGCATGAAATTTTCCCTTCACTTGAACTAGGAGAAACCTGTTTCAGCATGAAAATGCCCATTTGCACAAAGCAAACTCTATGAAGCTTTGAAGACAACCTTGTGATAGTAAATAATCACAAATCTCCACAAGCACTCCCTAAAATCTAGTGAAACATCTTCCCAGAAGGACGGAGGTTCTTCCAACTAAATGTGGAAAGGGATGCTTAAGAAGCACATATAAATCTTATTTTCATGTGTCCACAAACTTCTGCCCATATAGTGTATGTTTGACTACTTCGAAGGGCTTAATGAAGAGGAAGTAGCCAGGATCAGGCCGTAACCCTGAGAAGATAGGTGAGAATGGCGACGAGGCGATTAGGGCCATGCGGGGGCCTGAATAGAAAGCAGCTTCGCCTGGGCTCTGAGACGCAGCAGGGCCGTGATGAGCTCGAGAGCGAGGCAGATATGTCTTAATTAGGAGGAGCGGCCAACAGAGATGACACCCTGAGGAGAGCTTAAAGCAGCTCGAGCTGGATACGGAATACAGATACTGAGGCCTGGAGGAGAAAATCGAGACAGGAGGGTGGGATGGAGAAGAGAATAACTGAGGGTGGGACAGGAGAAGTGGGAAATGCAGGAAAAATGGGAGTAGAGTGAAAAAGGAGTGTGTTGAGAGAACACGCTTGAGAAACACTTTAGCGAGGAGAAATCGATCTACATAGAAAATATTGGTCACAAATTATTAGTCACTTTCTAAATAACAAAAGAATAGCGCATCTACTGATATTTATATAGAAATAAATCATTTTTTACTGATGCAAATATGTTAAAAACGAAAAACTTTTTTTAAGATTGACGCATCGTCACATCGTTTTTTTTTTTTTTTTTTCTCTAGACAATAATATGATAAAAAAAAATAAAAAATAACCCTAACCCAGGAAATTAGAAAGTACAGGTTTCCCCTTCCAAACATCATTACCTGTTGCAAAGCCCTGACACTGGAGACTTCTTTCAAAAGATCAAAACATCCATTTTTAATCCATTCACCAGTGTAAGTTGATGTTGAACTGATGATGTATTAAAGCGAGTACATTAATATAAACTCTGTGATTAGAATTTGCAGCTGGAACTGCTGGCAGAGCTGCTGTTACAGAAAATTAATTATCTGAGTTTTGTTGGCTTCGTGTGTGTGTGTGTGTGTGTGTGTGTGTGTGTGTGTGTGTGTGTGTGTGAGTGTGTGTGCACACGCCAGTGTCTTTGATGCAGTGTGTGTCCATTCCCTCTGAGTCAGTACTATTTAATAGAGCTCTAAATGAGATCATTATGGATGCAAAGCGGCTGATGGTGTGTGAGACATCATCAGGCAGAGCTCCGAGATTAGAAAGCCTTGAACAGGAGAGTGTGATGCTTTAAAACTTCTCCAACATTTCCATTTCAAAGGGTAAAAAAAAAAAAAAGTCCTCAGGATTGAGAGGAAGCCTAAATGAACACAGGGCAGATTTTTTTAGAAACAATGACATTTACAGAATATTTTTATTCTCATTATTAATATTTACAGATGAGGAGTGTGAGAATTGGTTAGAATTAAAAAAAAAATCTATTTTATAGATTCCTGTTCTGGGTTCTTTGTATGGCAAATCAAAGCTCCGAAAGAGCCTCCTATTGACCAGTAGCTTTGGACAATGTGAACCCGGCAGAACATTTTTCTACAGAATAAGATGCTTTTTCGACATCTCATTCCACACTTTAGAACCTTCATTCTTCTGGGAAGATACTAACTCGTTCTGCATGTTTTACCAGTAAGCTACGTGCTTTAGTGTCTGCAATTTAACAACAAACATTGTCCAAACATTGTTCAATCCAGATGAAATGTTTTTGATGTCTGAAGTGTAAAAGGTAGATTAAGCAACACTCGTCTTATCATAGGAAAGTAATCACTGCCTTCATAATGATGAGCAGGGAGAATTGTCCCCTGAGGTCCCTGTGGGTTTGTTACCACACACATATACCCTCACACACACACACACACACACACACACACACACACACACACACACACACAGATTAATCTATGGGGGAAATCTCATCTGGAAAAAAAAAAGAGACGGCGCCAACCATTTGTATCATTTAAACCTTAAGACACGCTATTAGGAGGAGAGATGGCAGAGATTTTCGAAGTAAACAAGGCAAATGACTTTTGTCTCCTGTTATCTCAGTAATTAAATGCTGAACGCAGTGTTCAGTGTATGCTTGGCATTACATCACTGTTTCTTTACAGCCATGTTGTCCCGAAGCCTTGATACAACATTAACACATGGTGAGAAGTTACATAAGAACCGTGTGCATGCCTTATGTCACGTGGCAAAAGAGGAGAAACAAAACAATACAAAAACCCCACATTATCTACCTATTTATTTCATATGTTGTATCTCCAAAACCTCTGTCATGACAATGATTCTGACACTGATTATCTCTTCATCAAGGCACCTGTTGGTCGGTGGGATATATTAGGGAGCAAGTGAACATTTTGTCCTCAAAGTTGACGTGTTAGAAGCACGAAGAATGGGTGATGAGTTTGACAAATTGTGATGGCTAGACGTCAGAACATCTCTAAAAATGTTTCTCTGGTGGGGTTTTCCTGGTCTGCGGGGGTCAGTATTATCAAAAGTGGTCCAAGGAAGCAACAGTGGTGAAGCACTGTATTTTTTTATAATACATTATTACCGATTATATCATATTCCATTTAAACAAAGATCTTTATCTACTTATTCAATACATTTTTAATTGACTTTTAACAATGTTGTCACACAATCATATAGATTCAAAATATGTCATTAAGAAATTATATATTCATTAATTAGTGCCAAAACTACGTTTATCCTTAATGAGTGAACCAGAGGTAATTGTGAAGGAAAAACTACTTCATGATAAAGAAACTTTGAGAAGAACCAGACTCAACCAGTAACCCATCCTCATCCTCAACACCGGATAATCATTGATACATCATACTCATTGAAACAGTTTGTTACAGTGGTACAATGGTTCCTGAGGAAAACCATCAACAGAAACCTCATGGATCTTTAGGCGGTTGTTTATAAGCAGCTCAAACCTAAACCAGCCAATCACAATCAAGTATTCACCATGGTATATAAAAATGTAATATGTAAGTGTACAAATACTAAGGTTTGTAACCTCTGGCTTATCTCTATTAGAGAAGTCCGATGATTGTCACCAAACTCGTAGACTGAGAAAGGTTGTTCTGTCCTTCACTCTCTCACACTTTCTCTCTCTAGATTTGCTCTACATCATCTATCCTTGTGTCCAAGCTTGTGGTAGAGTAGTTGATGAATGGCCACTGACAGCTCAACCATGTTTAGATCATTCATGGTTTTAAATTGTTTTCTTGATGGATGCCTATACACACACACACACACACACACACACACACACACACACACACACACACACACACACACACACACAGCATAATGTTTATTGCTTTACTTTCACTTAATGTGATAGACTATTGCACTTTAGAGAGGGTTGCATGAACTAGCATGTGCTTGGCTGTTTTGTAATGCTAGCTGTGTGCTAACTTCTGAGTTCTGTGACTTAAGAAAGTGGGATTTTCCCATCTTGTGTATATGTTGCATCATGCCAACTAATCCTGACAGAATATCTCGTTTTACCACTTTAAAAGTGTAAAATAATTCATGTAGTTTTATACAGAATAAAATTATATATATACATGCAGAAACCTTAAAAGGAACCACACTGAAAGGGAACACATCCACCAAATGTCCATTCATTACAGTTCCATTTTTGAAGTGTGTAGTAATATGCGCTTAAATGCATAACTGTTTATGCAACCTGTGGTCCTGAGCCATTGTAGTAGACTGGTGATATTAATTACAGTCCAGATTCATCCTCAATTTTAGCACAAAATATCATCATTGCATATTCCAAAACCATTGGCATTTTTATGGAGTTGCTGCTATCTTCTTAACAGGGGAGGCTTTTGGAACATTTCTGTTAGGCTTGACCATGACCTACACCAGGCCATTTGAGTTCTTCTACACCATCCTTTGGCAAACCATGTCTGCAAAGATTATTGTCATACTGGACTGTATCCTGGAGTCCTGGGATGCAGTCAGTGTTCCAATTCATCCCAAAGGTTTTCAGTAGCGTTAAGGTAAGAGCTCTATAGCAGATCTTCCATTCCGAATGTCAAGCATATCTTCATGGATCTAGCTTTGTGCCAGGGGTCATACTGGAACAGCTTTGGGTCTCCTGGTTCAAGTTTCAATATAATTGTGTCCCTTCAGCTTTGTGGTAACAGTGTGCGAAAGAACCACATATTGCTGGTGTATAAATAACTTTGTCCATGTAGTGTATATTTTGTGTGTTTTTTGCTCTAGAGTCACAGAGATTTTATGCTATAGTAATATTATCCACTCACAGAACAATTTTGGACCTGTGGCCATATTTTGGGTACAACCTAATTAGGGTCAGTTCTGTTGTGTCATTTGGTACAACTAACTGACGTTAAATCAGTTATTATATATACTATATGTTCACTAGGAAATCAAAACCCATAGGGGAAAAGAACTCCACACAAGGTCTAGAGTCAGTTTACAAATCTCATTCCTGGCCATTTGTTCCAACCAGAAACCCTAACATGCAGCTAAAGACGTTATTTTCAAAACGTAGTGGCAGAAATAGATCATTCAGGAGAAACAGGAAGTTCTTACTTTAGCCATACCCGATTTATTTTTCCTCCAAAAATATTTATGTTCCATTTCAATTTTCTTCAAGAACTCAAGGGTAAAAAGAATAAAAGACAATGTCCTTCACCACACCCAACCAGGGACCACAAACAGCATGCCATAACCACAGTAATTTCCTATAAGACCTGCCCCAATTTCTCATAGTGTGCGATGATACCTTATGCTTGCAGACAGTGTTACGTGCAACTTTTTCACGTGCTGAAGACTTTTGGCCCATTTTTTTCCACCCACCCACAAAACTAAACCTTTCCCTAGTGAATCGCAGTGTGTATTCTTGTTCGAGATCAAATCCAGCACTGTGAAACCACCCTGATGCTACCACACCTCCACACATAATCATTCAGTAATTTCACATTAAACGTTACATCAATCCAATAGATAGAATGTCAAAAATGTAAGACAAAATCTCGATATCAAGCAATGAAAATTCGAATGAAAACCAAATTTACCACAAATGTAGTTCAAGGGGGACGAGAACTGCCTCACTGATAGGACATTTGGACAATGGCTCCACAAGCAGAGCACAGAGCTCACAAATGCCCTACTCCAGGCATCACTGCTTCACAAGTCACTTAATAAAAGCTAACGGAAAAAGGCACTCGCACAGTCTGAGGGAATCCCCGGGGTCTATTAGCTTATTTCAACCAGAGAGTGTGGTATAGTAAAAATGGTCATCAGAGTTCAGAATATTGGTGTTAGAGCACATAGTTATTTCTGGGTTTTTGGTGTTTCAAGGCCTAGTTTTCTCTCTCCTTTTTATCGGTGTGACTGTACACTGATACAGAGCGCGTACCGGTTGCTCGTCCGAGTGCCCCCTGCCACATACATACATACTTTATACATTACAGTAGTGTAAATTGCTCAGTTTTGCTAAATTATGTACTGTAATTTGTTCAAGTAAACATATCTTATCCATCGTAAGTCGGGAATAAAACCTGTATATTTTTAACTTAACAAGTATATACAGTCAACCGCCTGAAAATTCGCGGTTCAGAACTTGCGTGTTCTCATTTGTAACCCAACTAACAGCGAGTTGCGGATTATCTAAATATCTGCGGGAATCCGCAGCGGGACCAAATATTCAGGAACGTTAGGAATAACATTTTGAATTGTGTAATTGGTCAAATACTGTACACTATTACGTTTATAAAGTAACAATGTCTAGAATTCAGTCAGGTACCATAGGGCACTGTAGGGGGTGCGTCTAAAATTCGCAGGTTTGAGAGCGTAGCCCCCGCGAGTTCCGGGGACCACTGTATAGCAGGTCTGTGTACTACCATACATGCCCAGTAGGACCACATTTCAATCCTTTCTATGGAATACTACTGTGATTCTACTCTATTACCAGGGTTTTTTTCAGGACAAAAATATTGTCACAAAATGTTTGGGTTTTCATGCCCTTATTGCTAGACTTTAAACCCAGTCATTAGGGTTGCACAAGCCAGTGCACTCTTAGTGCCGGTCCCAGGCCCGGATAAATGGGGAGGGATGCGTTAGGAAGGGCATCCGGCGTAAAAACATGTGCCAAATCGAACATGCGGATCACGAATACGGATGATCCGCTGTGGCGACCCCTAATGCGAGAAGCCGAAAGAATTGCAAGACTTTAAAATTACACCTTACCTCACAGAATAAACTGTACACACACTTTCTTTCTTTCTTTCTTTCTTTCTTTCTTTCTTTCTTTCTTTCTTTCTTTCTTTCTTTCTTTCTTTCTTTCTTTCTTTCTTTCTTTCTTTCTTATTTCAAATTTTGTGCCATCATGTAAACATAATGCAAATTCAAAAAAATTGTTAGCATCCACCAGTTACCAGTTGCTAACTTCCGGAAAAAAAAAATAAACATTACCTTATATAACAGGTCACACACCCAAGCAAAGTATGGCTAATCCTGCATTTAGATTAATAACCATATCACACTACCTTAGTAAGCAATTCCTCAGTGTCCCAATGTCCTTTTAACTCTTTTCTTTGTCTCTCTCTCTTTTCCTAATGCTCTCGATCTCAGCCTTTTTAGCTCTGATAGAATAATGTCAGTCTCCATCTAGTCATTTCTCATTTCAATTACGAAGGAAAATATTTCCCCTGCCTTTAATTAGTTTCTGGGGGACAAGCAGTGTGTTCCTGATTTATGAAATGTTTAAACAGGGGGAAATGGAAGAAAGGAAGAGTGCGAGAGAGAGAGAGAGAGAGGGAGAGAGAGAGAGAAAGAGAGAGAGAAATAGAAAGCCAAAAGAAAGAGAAAATGAGAGATAGGGATCGAAAGGCGGGCGAGTGGGAAAAAAAAACTTAGGCGAGTCACACAGGCAAGTGTCGAGGACTTGTGATTAACTCTCATATCAGAGGCTTTATTATTCGCCCCCAAATGAAAATGCCGACATGTGGATAAATCTCCACCTCCCTCAACCCCAGAATGGCCCGAAATAACTCACTCCTGTTATCGCTTTGAATTTTAGAGCCTGACTGGAAACCGCCTAGAAGTCGGAATGGTAATGAGCTGTGTGTGTGTGCGTGTGTAAGTGTGCATTTGTGTGTTAGAGGAGATTTGTGGGAGGGGGGGGGGGCATACAGGAAATAAGGTTGTCAAGCTGCCATGGTCAAGTAATATGCAATATATACATGGTGTGTGTGTGAGCCCATGTGTGTGTGAGACTGTGTGTGTGATTGGAGGCAGGACAGGAGAGCGGGCCTAAGCGCTTGATAGAAGAGAATCGATAGGTTTGAAGGCATGACATGATGGAGATTGAAGGCACTGGGCAATGAAAAGCTATGAACGCATAGGAAAAGGAAGGGAATATTGATGCCCAAATGGCTTTATGAGGTCTGTAACTTTATGGCGTGTGTGTGTATATGTGTGGGAGAGTGTGTGTTTCATTTAGCCTGCATTACCATTGCAGAAATGTCAGTTTAATTTGACAGGCCCATAAGTAACAGTTAATACCGCAATCACTTTAATTAAAGCGCTTCCATTCGTTTTGCTGTGTAAGGCCAGGGAGATGTTAATACGAGAGAATATTCAATGTCTGGATTTATGATTGTCGAATGACTCTGCAGGGAATATTCCACTGATTTAGTAATTATGGTAAATGCATGTCTGTGTTTTACAGGAAAAAAAAAAAAAAAGCTAATGCGTCTTCCCGTGGTGCCGGTTGGATTGATCGGGGCAGATCGAAATCAATAGTTTTTCATGCAACAAAAGAGGCATTGTTTAATTTTCCTTAAACTCTTGGCTGAGTTTATGTCCAGTTGATTTGTGCGCTTAATTGCATCAGCGACTGTGTATGTCCTACATTACACTCGAATGGCTGTTTTTTATGAGAAATACTTATAGCCTCCATTAATATTACTCCTGACGTAGCATTTTGGTGTATAAGATGGTATCAAAAGGCTTTGAGACTCTGTTTACAAGAAAGTACTTTATTTTATCTACATTTACACACTGTCGCCTTCAAAACAGTCCCCAGTGCCACTTCTGGAATGTGTCCTGGAAGTCTTTTTTTTCAAAGTGTATCAAGCACCTTCTGCGATTTGCACTGGATCTCCTCAATGGTGTCAAAACAGTGACGTGTGAGCTGGATCTTCATGTTGGTGTGGTAGTGCGATTGTTTTCTGACCAACATCATGCACATGTTGCTGAACCGTTTTGACATTTTTGGGGGGTTGAGATCGTTGAAGGTCTTCTATCCATCCATCCATCCATCCATCCATCCATCCATCCATCCATCCATCCATCAAATATATTTACATATATACAGTACATGGTATTAAATATAATATAAATACTATGGTATTAAAATTGCATTAAAAAGCATTACATTTGTATGATACATGCAGAAACTCTGTAATAAGTACTTTGTACAAATCTCAGAGGTCTCCACTATCAGCCAATGACGGTACACCAGGTTTTGATTATCGAAACAGGTAAAGCTGATGACTGTTATATGTAAATAAGGCATAAAATAAAGGATTATTTAATAATTTTTTGCCATTTTGGGCCAAAAACCCTGCTAGGCTGCTAGCTGAAGAAGGACATGACAGCTAGTTAGCTAAACTGTTAGCTAAACTGTCTGCTAGCTAACTATCAGTGCAATTATTAAAACAGATTCCTATTTACAACTTCCACCATTAAGAAATCTCCCAACGTTTTGATGGTTAGGGTGTCGGTCGTATTTTTTGTTCCCTATTTTTTATTCCAGATTGAGGCCACACCCCTTTGATGAGATCTTCCAATGTGCTGTAAACTATGCATTCAAAGAATAAGCATATTTATAGAAGCTACACAAAAGAGATAAATGTTTGTGGACACCTAAGCATAAGATTCTTAAGTGTCACTATTTGCTCTTATAATAACCTTCACTCTTCTGGGAGAAGGTTCCACTAGATTTTGGTGTGTGCTTGCGGAGATTTGTGTTCATTCAGCCACAAGGGCATTATTAAAGTCAGGTGCTGATTTAGGGTGCGGAGGCTATGGGTGCAGTCAGGTGTCCCATTGCTTTTGTCCATATAGTGTATTTTTAGCCTGTTCATGTTGGAGGCTGCATCCTGTCATTGGTTTGTTACCTGATTGTGTTCACTTGTTTTGTGTTAGTCATTGACTACTTTGTATGTGATCATCGTGATTTGTAACTCGAGTGACATTTTTTTACCCCTGCTATGCATAGTAGGAATACGTCTGATAATAAGCAAGTGGGTTTGTCTTACTTTGCAAGAACATTGCAAATGTAGGCATCTCCATCTGTGCTACTGTATATGCCACATAAAAGAATATATTATGCAAATATTTTTTATCTTCCTCGGATATAGTCATATGTTTATGCACTTTTTTAAAACCCAGAAGCAACTGTGCAAGTTTTTACTGTTACCAACTAAAGCTGGGAGTATATACACTGCCATTTCTCTTCATCAGAACTCTGCTCTCATGGCTGCCCAAAGTTCCTGCTGACCCTTCTGTCCTTGTCGTTTAATACCACTTTTGAAGAAAGGGAACTGGGGTACTGGAGTTTTTGTATCAGTGCTGTGGAGGTCGTGTGAGGTGCTTTAAATTTAACTGCACTCTTTTTATGGCTCTGAAACAAACGGCAGTCATACTAAAAATCGCTGCTGTAAAAAGGGACTGGGATAATGATGCTATTTCATTGTCTCATCTCATCTCATCTCATCTCATCTCATCTCATCTCATCTCATCTTATTATTCTTACTTTTTCTCCTTCCTTCGTTTTTGAGTCAAGACTTAGTAAACAGTTGATTACCAACAATGAAGCAACTATAATGAATAAAAATCAGGTGTCTAGACTAGTAATGAGTCGCTCATGAACGATTCGTTCGAGTCTTGATTGTGACTCAGAAGAACGATTCATCTCAAAGAGCGATTTGTTCATTTTCTACTGGACGCTCATTAGCAAAAGATCGCAAGATTTCTGTAGGTTATGTACAGAAAACAGAATTGAGTAGTTTACCTCTCCACTCTTCTAAACCGAGTCGTTCGTCCTTTTATCACGTGACTCCCATAGATGCTATGCAGTGCATTTTATCATGTGAAGTGACATAAATTATTGGAAATATAGAGTTCCTGTGTTTAGACGTGTTGGGCGATCTGCTTATCGAAAATGTTGTTTTATTTTTGATCAAGGGAACGAAATGAACGGAAAAAGAGTCGTTCATTTGGATGAACAAGATTCAAAGAACCAAGTCACTAAAATAATCAGATTTTCCCATCACTAGTCTAGACAAGATTCTCTTATGTGTCTGGTTTCTTTCAAGGTTTCTTCTGCATGGAGTCTCAGGGAGGTCAGCACTATCACTACTTCTGGCTCGATGGCAAGATGATATTTAATAATATAAGGTCAAGTAATTGAGTACATTTTCTTAAGTCATTTTTTGGCTACATTCTAGTTTCAAAGACATAAAGAACTTTCAAACTCCATTTATGATTCAATAGATGCATTTTTAATCCACTATATTTAAATTGGCAACAACCTTTACCAAGTACAATTTTGTGTGACAGCTGAGATTTATTTATTCTTCAAAAGAGCCAATATTTAATTGTATTTGTCCATTAATACTAACAGTTCTTTATTTTATGACATGAAATTTTATTTGTTGATTGAAGATTAACTTTTTAAAAGATTGCTTTTCTACTCTCTTCTTTTTTGAACGACTTGTTTGATCTTTGTTTCATTCTGGAATGTTGAAGAGGCTTTTGTGTTGGTTAATGCAGTGATGTGGTGTACAATTCGATTTGTATTTTAGGAAATCACAACCCCACAAATCAACTGTTGTAGGTTTTTCATATTTTTAACGTGTCTCAGGGTTGAGGACGAGTGCATCTTTGAGCCTACGTTCAATTTGAGTCAAATACTCGAGTACTCTTTAAATCAGATACTCAAAGACTTTTATTATAGTCAGATTGGAATCTGTGACTTTTAACGCGTAATGGTGGACGTTTTGCTGTAACATAGGTACTGTATATTATTACTTTTTTAAAGTATGATTTTCAGGTACTATTTACACCTCTGTATCTAAGCAACAATGCTGTTTGGTTTGAAAACTTTTCATCTCTGTATGTTTGCTGGTCACTCAATATATTTCTCTACATGACTAATGTTTACTATTAGCTATAAAATGTTGGACGGACAAAAAGTATTGGGACGCCTGACCTTTCCAGCTATAAGTGCTTCTTCCCGAAACTGTTACCACAAAGTTGGAGGCACACACTTGTAAAGGACGTCCGTCAATGCCCTATAAACATTTCCCTGCACTAGAAGATCCAAACCTGTTCCAGCATGACAATGCCCCTGTGCACAAAGCCAGCTCCATGAAGATCTGATTTACATGGGTTGGAGTGGAAGATCTCTTGCTATAGAGCTCTGATATCAATCCTATTGATGATGAATTGGAATGCTAACTGCACCCCAGGCCTCCTCATCTCACCTGAATTTACTTACACCCTTGTGAACTCAAATATCCATGTGCATACTCCAAAACCTAGTGGAACGTCTTCCGAGAAGAGTGGAGGTTCAAATAGGGTGAAAAGGTTAATTTTATCGACCGCATGCTTTTTCAAATAAAATGGAAATTCATGCCTTTTAGGGAGGTATTAGAAAACACTTGCAAGTCCCCTGGTGGTCTAGTGGTTAAGATGCAGCGCTCCCACCGCTGCGACCCGGGTTCGATTCCCGGTCAGGGAACCATCCCCAGCCACTCTTAGTGCCGGTCCCAAGCCCGGATAAATTGGGGAGGGTTGCGTTAGGAAGGGCATCCAGCGTAAAACATGTGCCAAATCAAACGTGCGGAGGATCCGCTGTGGCGACCCCTAACGGGAGAAGCCGAAAAGAAAGTTTATTAGAAAACACTTGCAAAAACACTGAGTTGAATTGAGATGACTTTCTCAGACTGAATGTCTTCTTTAGGCAAACAAAAGTACGAATGGCTGACGAGCAAAAAGAACAAACTGTTCTGCTGTTGGAGCATTTATTCTACTGGCATGGCCACTGTCCACTTCAACCCTTCAAGGGAAGAGTCGCAGAAAATCAATGGAAAATCCAATAAAGGCGCCTGGAATCGAGCCTAGCAATTGATGCTACTAGAAAATGTCCAGGAATTGCATGACTTCTTTTGTCACTGACTTATTAGATTGTTGTATTCGATTTGGTCGGCAGATTGGGGATCGTTTTTTCTGATTTTCTTCTAGCCGTAACTTGGGCACGTTCCCAATATGGAAAAAGAAATGGACGACTATTCAATTCAGTTCAATATGTATAGCACATTTGATGATGGACATTGTCTCAAAGTGGCTTTTTTTTTTCAAAAATACATTTTTGTTGTTTGATACATAGATTAGTCTATATAAGGCTAATTGATCTCTAATGAGCAGGTGCAGGAAAAACTTCCTGAGATTAAGAAATCTACACAGGAACCAGACTCTTCATCCTCATCACTGGATATCCGTTCATTTATATTTCATCAATGTTGAGATTAGTAACTGTTCGCTGATGGAGATTTGATTGCAAAACTAATCATTACAATCCAAATCCAAAATTTCATGGTGCCTAAGTGGTACCAATCACCAACATCTGATGAGAAGAACATCCTCAGTAGCAGCAAATGGTTTCCAGTTTATGGGAACTCAATCCAGAAGAAGGGTAACAGAAAGAAATAGGCAAATCTGAAGAGCAGAAATCGTGCTATCAAAAATGTTCAAGACTAGCCCTGTTTAAAGTATCTACGCTTACACACTCTTATCTTTGAAATAGTCCCCTTGCACAGCAATACAGCACTCCTAGCGTTCCTGCTACTTCTGAAATATGTCCTGGAAGTCTTCTTTTCGAAGCGTGTCAAGCATCTAGTGCGCCGAATCTCTCAGCAGTGGTGTAAAATCGGCGCTCTTTGAGTAGGATCTTCGTCTTCGGGAAGAAGGTGTCCGCAGGAGCCAAATCTGGCTCCTGCGGACACCTTCTTCCCGAAGACGAAGATGTCCGCAGGAGCCAAATCTGGCGCGTAGTGTGGGTAAGATCATGTGTATTGCTCTGCGACGATCCTCATGCATGAGTTGCCAAACGATTTTAACATTTCCGGGGTTTGAAGGTCTTCCTGATCTCTTGTCGTCTTCCAGTGATGTTCTTCCGCTCTTGAATTCCGCTCCACTGTATGTCATGACAAATGTCTCTGTGGCAGATTCGCCAAGTTTCATGCAGAATTTCACATTTGCACTTTGTTTTAACTTGCTGTCCATGATGAAATCGCAGACGTGGTTAAGCATGTGGTCAGAATAGCACCAGTTTCCACCATCACGCTCAAAACCTTTTGATACCATTTCGTATGAAGCTGATGAAGTATTTCGGACATTTTAGAAATCATGAATGCAGATACCTACTGTACTGTTCCTGCTTTCCCGAGTGTGTGTTTGCGATCGTGTGTGTAATATCCCATATCATTCCTATTACGCAGCCCACGAGGCCTTGCAATATAAAGCATTGCTCAATCCTAATAGTTGAACTGTTTCGATTTCACGACGCGTCGACGCTCCTGAATAGGTTCTTTATTTTCCTATTTATTATATACAACTCTGTTAAAGTATATTTTATATAAAAATATTTTAGGTTCAACGTGTGTTTTTAAAATCTCTGTTGAACTGTGTAGAATGTGGTCCTATGTACAGCTGAAAGATCGCTGCAAGTTGCCTCCCGAATAACAAAGCATTTTTTGAACAGGCTCCGTGTTCTGTTGCGCATTTGAAGGAAGCACATCCACGTAATTTTACAGTGTGTCGTTCACAGCGTGATCATGTGTCGTAAGGTCAGACGATAAGGACAGTCTTCATTCCTCGCACTCTATCATTCCTAAAGATCGGGGTTGCCAGATTGTTATATTTCCCACAGACCTAGCTAATTTTTGCTGCAGTGATTTTTTGCTAAATGTATCTCATGTACATTGTTTTTGTATTGTTGTATTATTTAACAAAACACTTCTATTTAGGTGTACTTTGAATGGATAAAGGCTATTAGTGTGGTGGAATTGAGCTTTTCATGCCTGTGCGTGTTTCTTGCCATCACAAACAACAATACACCCCATGCTCTGCCATGGCCTTACGAACCGCATTGCTAACACTTGCCAAACAACTCTCGGCTAACAAGCTGCCACATGTTTATCCTTGACGAGGGCCTTTAAAATGGCTCTGGGTGCTAATTAACATCTACTGTCCTCCCAAAAAAGCCTTCTTCTTGCTCTCTTTTCTTCCGACTCGTCCTCCCGGCTGCTCTCTCTCTCTCTTTGTACGCAGCTGCTTCAATGGAAAAAGAAGGCAGAGGGCCAAGACACTACTGGAGACAAGCTTGCCTCTTCCTGTCCCGGGGATATCCCATCAGCATAATTGCCCACCCTGCTGCGCGACAGAAAAAGAAAGCAGGGCCGAGTGCGATGCAGAAAAAGAAAAGATAAAAAAAACAAGAGGGAAAGATAAGCACAAAGCAGGATGGGGAAACAGGCTGGTTTTGGTAACACAAGAGGAGGAAAAAAGCGGAAGGAAAAAGCTGACACAAGACGACAGGATAGCTGAGGGCTTTTCCACACTCTCTCTTACTTCATTGTTCTCCGTAATGAGCTTTTTTCACACCGTCGAGTGTCTTTTTCCCCTTGTTACCGAAACACGAGCTGCCGTATCTGTTCTTTTTATGTGGCTACGCTCCGTGCCGAATAAATTTAATTATAAACATCTGGCTGGTGAATAGCTCTAATTAAGGATGCAAGGGCTGCAGCTGGCTCGAGACACATCGCATCGCTCGCTCCTCCCGGCAAATCACACGGAACGGCTGAGGGACGTGTTTGACTGACGTCTATCGACGGGAACGGAAAACGCTTCTGTTCCTGCGAACATCTGGAAGCATGAGGAGCAAATCCGCTCGAGTCGGGGCCGCCGTTTATAATGCAATTAGGCATGCGGAGCGCAACACAATTCTTCTATCACGACAAACACCCTTCAGTTTCAGCCTGATCTCAAAGCAGGGGGCGGGGAAAAGAAGAAAATGAAGAAAGCTCACAAAGTCACACTTTTTTTATAGGATAGCTCATTTAGGCCGTATCTACGCTAATATGTTTTTTTTCTCCGTTTTGGCCTTCCGTCCACATGGAGACGGCATTTTTGGTAAATGAAAATCCAGCTCTTTGAAAATGCTTTCCAAATTCTGAGTCTTTCAAAAAAACTATGACGCATTTTTAGTCATGTGACACAGCTGAGTCTTTGCTGTGGGGATGCTGTAAGCAACATCATCTGCAGGACACTGTACTCTGAAGCAGCCCAATATTTCTTTTAAACTAGGAGAACCAAATCTGTTGCCATGTGCACAAAGCCAGCTCCACGAAGATCTGCTTTACATGAGTTACAATGGAAGATCTCCTGCTATAGAGCTCCAAACTCAAACCTACTCAACACCTTTGGGATGAATTGGAACTCTAACTGAACCCCAGACCTTCTCACCTACATCAAGACCTGACTTTACAAACACCCTTGTGGCTGAATGAGCACAAATCTCCACCAGTGCACTCCAAAATCCATGGGAATTTCCAAGAATCTTGTAGTGGATTTTCCCTATAATCTTCCAGGAAGAATGGAGGTTATTGCAACAACAAATGGGGATCAAGTGTGGAATTGGATGTTCAAATAGCACAAACCAATTTTATGCTCAGGTTTCCACCATCTATTGTACCTCATGTTATTCATTGTATTGTACTATAGCCTCAGGGGGAAAAGATTATATAATTCAAGAAATGCTATATATAAAATATGGTATTCGTAATTAACTCCGCAATTCCACAAACTTTTGTGTACATGGCGTCATTGCAAGTTATAACTTGGCGTTTTTATTCCATAACAACATGAGCTGTGCCAACATTTCATTAGCTATTGCTCGCCTTACGCAACATTGTGGTTTTCGCTATTGATTTCCTGTCTTTTCATCGGCCACAGAGAAACGTTGAGCTTTCACTCACGCTAACAGCGGCGGAAAAGATACGCTGACGCCGCGATATACAAGTGCTCAGGAATGAACAAGCATCAATCGGGACTTACATTTGGTCTGCTTTTGTGTCAAATAAACCCAAAATGTAGACCAAATAAACAACAAAATGAGAAACCCAGGTATGGACACAGAGAAGACCAAAAAGTGTTGATGATTGGCTTAGTAATACACTAAAAGCTCATGTATTTATGCTTCTTCTTCTTTTTTAATTATTTTTTTTTATAAGAGTGAGAATATTTTGAGCGGAAAAAACATTGAAGAGGAGCTTCTAGCCGACGTGGCAACAAAAGAACGGCGAATCCAGATGTGATAAGCCAAGCTCCAATAATGCGTTTGGGTGAATGAGCAAGCTAATTAGTGTGGAAATCTATAAAAATGTAAATTTGCTGTTTGCCAGTATGGGGAAACTAATTAAATGCAGTGAAATGGTAAGGAACACAGTTTGGCTAAAAGAGGAAATGAGAGAAAGAGCGAGAGAGCAAGGGGAGGAGGAGGGCGTTTGTTTTCCTGCATCATGCCTTTGAGAGGTAGACCTTCATTATGAAGAGATCTTTAAATTGCTTAAAACACCCAAAGTTATTAGATGTAAGGAATCAAACACGTTCAAAGAGTGTAGTCATGAGGAAAAAAAATTAGCCAGGTTACTTCCTACAACATCAAAACGACAGCAAGGTGCGTTTTATTACTTTTATAGCAAATTGTTGGTTTTATTTAGCCTTATTTGAGAATTCGTTCAAAAAGTTCAATTAAATTCAATTCATGTTAATTCGTATTGCGCTTTTAACAATGAAAATTGTCTCAAAGCAGTTTTACACAGATAATGTGGTGATAAAAAATAAATATGTTCTTTATAAGTTAGTTTGTCCCTGATGAGTGAGCCGGTGGCGACTGTGGCAAGGAAAAACTCCCCGAGATGGCATAAGAGAGAAACCTTGAGAGGAACCAAACTCAAGAGGAAACCCATCCTCATCTGGGTTGCACCGAATGTCCATTTATTGCAGATATACGATGTTAAGGTGTGCAGTGATGGTAATCAGAAGCAAACTGTAGTCCTGAGTCAATGTAGCAATCTGTTGACATTAACTACAGTCCAAATCCATCCTCAAAGCGCCCGTTCTTACTCCGGAATTTGAAGGAACCACCCAAGGCCCCCAGCTGCACAGAGTGGCCTCCAATCGAAGAGAAAAAAGTAACCGCATACTTTTGAACCGAAGTCTGCAAAGAGAATTGTGACATCATAAAACTTCTTATTTTCATGCTCATGTACAAGCCCAATTGCAAAATAGTAGAAAATGTAAATAAATACAATGCAATGTTTTTGTGATAATATTATGTGATAGATAGATAGATAGATAGATAGATAGATAGATAGATAGATAGATAGATAGATAGATAGATAGATAGATAGATAGATAGATAGATAGATAGATAGATAGATAGATAGAACATTTACGTTTTCATGTTGCAGCCATCAAATTCTACTGTGAATTAAAAAAATTCCTTTATGCCTTTATGAGATTTTCAAATCAATGCATCCTGCTTCTATTTACATTTTTCATAGTGTGTCAACTAGAGTGCAGGAGTAAAAAAAAAAAGCTATAGATTTGGACAGATTTGTTGGTATCCATTCATGAAGCTCTCAGGAAGAGACTTGTCTACAGGAAGTCTGGTCCATTCTTCATGAACACACTGCTCCATACTGTCTGCAGTATGTTTTGGGTGATTATCCTGTTGGAGAAGCCATGAGCTGCACCTGAGATGGAGCTTTCTGGCGTTAGGCAGTTCATTTCTGCAGAATTGCTTGAGATTTCATTATGCCCTAGACAGATTCAGGGCTCCCCATGCCACAGCAAAGCAGCCCCCAGACATACTCAAACCTCTTCCATGTTTCACAGTAAGCATGTGAACTTTTGCCTAAAAGCTCCAGTTTTCTCTCATCTTGTAGTTTGTCAATATGCAAAAAAAAAAACTTCAATATGACCCATTTATTCTAATGTGCTAAATAAACATCTTCCTTACTGTTTGTGTCTTCTTCTTCTTCTTCTTCTTCTTCTGTTAGGGGTCACCACAGCGGGTCATCTGTCGCCATTTCCCTCTATTTTCTACATCTGCCTCTTTCAAACCAATCATGTCTTTCCTCACAACATCCATAATCCTCCTCCTTCTGGGGTATTGTCATGCTGAAACAGGTTTGGGTCTCCTAGTTCAAGTGAAGGAAAAATGTCATGCTGCATTCAAAGACATGCAATTGTGTGCCCCCAACCCTGTGGCAATGGTTTGGTGAAGAACCACATATAGCTGGGAAAGCCGGGTGTCCCAATACTTTTGGCCACACCGTGCATCCTGTTAAACAGAGAGAATATACACCCAGCGGAGAAACAAACCAACCTGTGAGAAGCTTCTGCAGTCTCGAGATACGTGGAGAGATTTAGCCCGAGTCATCCGAGAACAATGAGGCGAGAAAAATAGCCTTCAGGAAAAATGAAGGCGTATAGGAGAGATAGAGAGAGAGAGAGAGAGAGAGAGAGAGAGAGAGAGAGAGAGAGAGAGAGAGAGAGAGAGAGAACAAGAGAGGCTTTTGAGAGATAGGGAGGTAACAGATGGAGGAAGAGAGAAAGATGAAGTCAGAAATGAAAAGAGTGCAAAAAGAAAAAGATTTGCAAGGAGTGAGCGACAAAGAGAGCGAGACTGAGGCAGCAGTCTATTAATCAGGAAGTGAGCTGTGAAGTCCTGATCATATCGCTCCAGCACACACACACACACACACACACACACACACACACACACACACACACACACACACACACACACACACACACACACACACTATGAAATTCCAAAAAAAGACAATTGCAAATTGCCTAAGTTAAAGGGTGCAAAAGCAGCTGAATGAAGCAGAACATACGCTTCGTCATTGCCCTGTTTATTAACAACCAAACCTGAGGCCCGAGTTACAGTCATGTAACTGTGGGGCAGATGTTCATCTTAGAGAAAGAAACACAGCTGAGGGAGCAGAACTTAAATATAAACTATCTATCTATCTATCTATCTATCTATCTATCTATCTATCTATCTATCTATCTATCTATCTATCTATCTATCTATCTATCTATCTATCTATCTGTCTATCTGTCTGTCTGTCTGTCTGTCTGTCTGTATTTTATACATATCTACATTAGAAAACATTTTTTTTTGTACATGTTCAATGTGTGTGTGTGTGTGTGTGTGTGTGTGTGTGTGTGTGTGTGTGTGTGTGTGTGTGTGTGTGCACGCTCATGCTTTTAAGCATAGTGCTAGGGGCTAGCAAAACGCTTATTAGAATTTATTCGGGTCGATTTTATGAGGGTGTGGTGTTGAATATTTAAACCTCCATTATCACATATTTGCGGCCGGGCGATCATCTCCTGAGCTAATAAAATACATAATCACCCTCAAACACTCGCCTCACAGCAATGGTAAATACATAAAGCTTTTGAACAAACCACTGTGTGTGTGTGTGTGTGTGTGTGTGTGTGTGTGTGTGTGTGTGTGTGTGTGTGTGTGTGTGTGTGTGTGTGTGTGTGTGTGTGTGTGCGCACAAGCTTCAGAATACATTTCCATCTTTTTAGCTAGTATTTGTTCTGTTCTCATTATTTCTTTAGTTTTTCTAATAAAGCTGGAGCTGGCGTGCTCTCGGAGCTCAGCTCTGTTCCTGCTGCACTGAGAACATGTAACCTTGAATAGAATCAGTGAAATATTCCTCAGGTAATTTCTCACTAATGTGTGTTGTAGGAGGCTGCATTTTTGACTTTGAGGAAACATGTTTGAATAAATCTAGAATTAAACTTAAAGTAGCTCTTGATTGCAGGTGTGCATTTTGAAAAACAGAACCTTCTCTTGTTTTCATGGACACTTTTAGTAGGCACTGTGTTTAAACAAGTCTGCTTCAGTGCCATTCATACACATATGGATGGATGGATGGATGGATGGATGGATGGATGGATGGATGGATGGATGTTACTTTGCTTCTATGTTTCTTCTGTAAAAGACAAAAACACCCAAGAATTGGACAGTGAATGACTGGAAGAAAGTTCTGTGGATAAATGAGTCAATTTTTTTTTATAATTTTTGTCTCTAATAGAACATATTGAGTAAGACGGAGCACAGGAGAGAAGATGTTAGCAGACTGTCTCACCCCCACATTGAAACATGGAGGTGGAAGCTTAATGTTTTGTGGTTGTTTTGGAGCAGGGAAGGTTGGACACAAATTCCAGATGAAAGGAATCAACAAAGGTACCGACTTCACTGTACAACAAGACAATGATCTAAAGTATATGCCCGAGCTCTGTAAGTGTTATTTAGAGAGTGTACAGTCGGCTGAAGTGTTATATATCATGCCAAGTCACCTCACCTAAATCGTATTGAACTGCTCTGGGATGAACTAGTGAAGAACACTTTTATACATTTTTACAAGCGGCATGTCAAAGTATTTTAGCGTAATGTTTGGAGAAAAAGTGTTTTACTCATGCTAAGAGAAAATTTGTATATTTATGTTTGTATAGTCAAAAGTAAATCATCATATCATCAAATCACATTGTTTGTTGCACGCGTCTCTCAGAAACCATAGAAATCTAAGTGTTATATAAAGAAAAAACAGATAGACAGTGTGTTTGTGAAGTGTGATGTGGATGTGGAAGTTCAGTGGGGTGTAAATGTTGCTGATACAAGAGCAGACTTGAGAATTAAAGTGGCAGTGCAAATATGATCAAAGTGAACATTGTGTTCAGGGTAAGGATTTGCAAGAGTAAAGGAACTGGTAATAATTCTGGCTCATTTTATATGTGTGTATATATAAAAAACATCAATTATATGTAAAAGAAAGGCTTCAGAAAATATGGCATCATTTCCAGTAAGACAATCCAAAATCCATATGGATGCTCCCTGGTTTCTGAAGTGAATTGAGGGATTTTTTTGGTGGGAGGATGTTTTTTTTTCCCAGAGCACCAGAAAGACAACCAGCACTGACCTTAAAATGGTCCACTCCCTAATCAGCAATAGAGACACAGCTCTATATAGATCCTTGTTCTTTCGATAAACCCTGAGCGCTCTCTCTCACACCTGATTGTCATCCCACTGATTGCAAACACCTGATTCAAATTCCACCTTCACATTTAACCGCTAATCCTAGAGGATCACATACTTCTGCCTTTCACTGATGTAATATTGGATTTTAATCAAGTTCTCTTTGTCTGCTTTTAGGAAAAGTATGTGATGGTGTTAAATATATTTATATAGTCATAAAATATATTTTGAAGGGTGCACAAACTTTTGAGCGCCATAATATTATCCGGAATGTCTGTATCGTCTCGGCTGAAAAAGAACATCTCTAAATCGCTCTCGTCAACATTTCAAATTATGTGGTGGGCTCGTTTTTTTTCAAGCTGACAAGCTGTTCGGAGAAATCCAGCGGTTTCTACAGATGCTTCTTGTGACAGTTACTTGTTACTCGTAAAATTTTTTTTTTGTAATGCAGCCCAAAATTCTTCTTTTAAACATACTCTTGAAAGGTTGATTTGACTTGATTTTGAATGTGTATAAAATTCTCCTAATAGCTGGTTGATGTCTGAACATCCGATGTTAAAAACGCACGCCAGATTCCATTTTTTCACCCTTTTTACTATTTACACTTCGAATTAAAGACTGCCCTAATACCTCTACAGAATACGACTATTGATTACAGCCGAGATTTTTATCGAGAATGAGCGATAAACAGACAACGGCACAGAGGTGAGCTGATTTATTTACAGCGTTACCGGCTTGACCTTTACTCGCCTCAACAGTCAGGCTGAGCTCGGGAACGGATCTATTCAGGAAAAAGAGTTGCGGATTCCCTGGGGGGCAAAACGCTATGCAAATTTTGAGTTAATATATATTAAGACTGGGAGAGAATTTAATTTGTGATCATTGTTGGCATAATAAAATCAGCTGTATTAGACAATGAGCACTGAGATGAGATTACTTTACTTTTGAAACATGTGATAATGCATAAGGGCATAATGGATTCCAGGGCGTTCCATTAATCTATATCACCATAAGTGATTTCACAAAGCAACTTGACTTTTTAAACCAGGGGTGTCCAATTTTATCGACACAGTACCAGCATGGGTGCAGGTATTCATTTTAATCAAACTCCTGATTCTACATTTTTGATTAGTCGATCTTGGATTTGGATAGATAATCAAGAATGGCATCTGGTTGATCGTTCTGGATGACAATGGATAATAGTAAACAGTGATAGTCGAATCATGTGTGTGTGTGTGTGTGTGTGTGTGTGTGTGCTGTCCACGAGGACGACACCAGATACGAACGATTCCTCATAACATTTTAAGCCACAATGTACAGAACATCACACAAAAATATAAAAGATAATGTATAAAAACATTTTTGATCAGTCACCTTAATAAATGACTAATAAATAACTGCAGAAAGGCCACACTTCAGACAGGATTTGCATTTCACGTGTAGGCAAATCAAATTAAATCGGCTAAATTGCCTGTGTATGCACCGAAAAACAATCAATTAAATGATAACAGAATATGCCTTTATAGAATCTCCTAGACATTGTTAAATATTTAAATCCTTCCGCCAAGATGCTCCCGTGTCAGTCACGGATCATGTGAAAGTGAAAATCTGTCATGGGGGGGGGGGGGGGGGTCGGATTTATTAATGCACGTTAAACATTTTTATTAAATCCTTTTTTCTGTTCACATTTTAAACTTACTGGGAGAAAACCAGGAATAGTTTTATGTAAAATCCAACATTGAGCATCCACGAATACCCAAAATGGCATGATCCTCGTTTCAGCTGTTCACCCATTTCATCCTCCATCCAAGGAAGAGCCGTTACTAAGCTACCAGGGTTTGGTTGATAGGTATGAGCCTCCAGATTAATTATTATATCCAGGTTTGTCCATGTGCACTAATACAAAAGACTAAAAACAAAAGTACGTGTAAATACTGTATAAACAAAATGTAAACAAAGGGTTGTGCAGAACATCAACAGCAGCAGTCAAGTAGAAAAACAGCATGTAAACAGTTATTATAGAGTTATAATAAATTCGAGATAAGTTCTTCATACCCCCTGTCCTCACCACATCCATGAACCTCCTCCTTGGCCTTTCTCTTTTCCTCCTTCCTGGTGGCTCCATCCTCAGCATTCTCCTATACCCCATGTACCTCCACTGCACACTCCAAACCATCTAATCCAGGCCTCTCTAACTTTGTCCCCAAAACATCCTATATGCACTGTCCCTCTATTAATAAATAATATAATATTGGGTGGTGCTGAAGATCTTATCATTAGATTAGAATACATGTTGCACGAAACAAATTATGAAAAAAAACTTATCAGTCACACCTTTTTTTGCTTTAACAAACAAGAAAACTGAAAATGGTGACCTTCTAGGCACCAACATAACTGATTGCGAGGAATTTTATATAGTTGTTGTCTCGATTCCTTGATTGTATTTTTTTCAATCCTGTTTATGTCATGTTTTGGAGGTTGTTTTGTCCATGAAGACTTGTCATTGTCAGTGTACTTAGTTCACCATCATACTGGTGATTTTGTTCTTAGGATCACTAATTCATATTAAATGTGGTGGTAAATATATGTGCACACACATGCAAACACACACACACACACACACAAACAGTCAGTGATTGTGTCCTTCTCCCCTCAGATACTGCATAGTTCTATTTCCTCATTGTTCACACATCATAAATTCTTATATAGGGCAGCTGAAGGTTGAAGGAATCGAACTTTCCTGGAAACATGAAACCACAGAATTCAGTAGTATGCAAAATATTAAAGCAAAGTAAAATTCTCTTGCTGAAATGTACAAAAAAAAAAACTAGGATCCCAACCAAATAACCCAATATCCTCACCTCGGTGTGTTTTAATTGCTACAGAGTTGAGGCTAGTGCCTGTATAATTGTATACAATGTATATCAATGTGCTTTAGTACATGCATAATGCACAAACTTGTTATTTATTTATACGGACAAGGTTAGCTTTATGAGCGGTAGTATTTTTTACAGGTCATTGTGTAACTGTTAATCAATGTTGCATGCAAGTCATGCTAATAAAACACAATAAACGGGGGGAAAAAATTAAGACTTATGGACGGAACACTGAAAATAATCTAATTTTTTATACTTCCTGAGCAAAAAATAAATAAAAAATAGAGGAAGATTAATGAGAATGAATACAAAAATGGTAGCCAAGGAAATGTATGCATTCGATCCTTTCATATACCCTGCAAATACCTTTATATACAAGTTTACAGCTAAACTATTTTATATAGTGATATGATGCTTATATAGTGCTGTTGAATTCTTCATTCTGATTGGTTGTAAGGTCTGGTTTTAATTAATTTGACCCCTCATAATAATTGTTATAAAATTGTTTCTATAGTAACTTATGGCTATACAGAGATTTCCATGGTATGGGACATCCATATAAACTTTTTTCTGTGAGGAAATATTTATTTAGGATTGATGGGAGTCTCTAATATTAGGGCTTTGTAACAGTGGGAGGTAAACTAAGTTTTTTTGCTGTAGGAAACTTTTTTTGGGAGCACGACAAGCTGCCTTTTCTTTTTTGTCTCAGTTTGAAGAGAAAAAAAAGAGAGAGCTGGTAAAGGAAGAACTGCTTAATGGAAGTGCTAATGGATTGTGGATGTTTCGCAACATTAAATGTAACCATAAACGGATAAATCGTACGGTGTGTCCTTGGTTTAGCATAAATGCAGAAAAAAAAAAAAGAGGGCTGTGGTACCGTTCTGCACAATCCTTTTGTTTCAATGCAACAAACTGGGTGGTATTTAATTGTTTTCATTTTCATCAAACTGTCACCTCAGGCAATAACAGTAGGTTCCAAATGAAATGAATAACAGGTAGCTATGTCACGTTCCACCTCACAAGGTTGTGTTTATATTTATTAACTAATTATATACACGAAGGCTAAATGGTGTAAGGAATACTGAACTAACATGGCTACCATTCCATACTTCAACACCATGTATTTCTATCTGGACTGCAGCCAATTGAAAGCGCAGTCACCGCACCTAAAACCTAAATCCGATTTTGCAATGATTTTAAATGCGTAAAAATGATTTGTATTATGTCAGTGTGGAGCATTGTGATGGGAGGGTGAAGTTATTGGGGGGGGTTCCAAAAAAGGCTAGAAACGTCCCCTACACTCACCATTCCATGGATGGAGATCTAGATCCTAGGTTGATGCCAACCAAAAATGACTGTAAATGACAAATGAATCAAGTTATCCAGTGAAAAACAAAGATCTGTAAACCATGCAGGCTGTGCTTGTGTCACTGTGTTGATGACATCTAGGGTCAAGAGGAGGTTGAGGTTTAAATATGCAAACATGAAGCAAACCCAAGAATCCATGCACTGATCACTGCAAAGGCTTTTAAATAGAGCGGGTGATAAAAATGAGATATTTGTAGTGAGCTTCAGGCAGCAATCTTACGCCAAGTGAGACGAGACGGACGATCCATCCACCTGAGCAGGTATTTTTGCCTGTATTTTGGCTGAAAAATGGGTTTGTTCCACACAGCTCCATAACGGCTGCTGAGTGCCTGTGAAAGCTGGCCCGTCTCACCTCGTTGTGCACTTATTGACACCGTGAGTGCTGTTTGTGCCTCTCTTCAGCCTCATGGCGTTTGCTAAACAATTCCGAGTGCTCGCAATTTCTCCAGTTATCCGACGCGACGTCCCGTCTCGTTACCACATCGAAGGACTGGCCCTCTTCTCTTATAGCTTCCAACCTTCGCTAGTGATTTTAAGGGCTGCAGGTGTCTTAGCTAGATAGCGTCTTTAGCGTCTCTAGAGTCATGACAGGTATACATGTAGCTACAGCGACCCGAAGGCGAAAATAACACACTGCATTAATGGCACAGCTGTAGAAATCGAGCGCGTAAGCTACAGCTCTATTTAAAAACAAAAAAAAAAAGCACACGTATGAGAAATGCACTTTGAAAGAGCAATAGAAGAACTTCTGTATACACCAGAGGATAGAATTCATTTATTCATTCATTCATCGTTCAAAAAAATTGCACCATCCAGCATGGTGATTTCAGATCCTATTCTAGGAGCAATACATCTTCGGTGCACGCTTACACACAAACACATACATGCACACACACACGCACGCACGCACACACACACACACACACACACACACACACACACACACACACACACACACACACACACATACATTCAAACAAATTCACACATAGGGCATCTAATGTGATTGAACAGAAGTCTTTGCAAAATCATTTAATTGTTTTTCATAGTTGCCAAAATATTAGCCAGCATTTACACTGTATGGACAAAAGTACCTTCAACATCTGACTTTTCCAGCCATATGTGCTTCTTCCTTAAACTGTTACCCCCAAAGTTGGAGGCACACAATTGTTTAGAATGTATTTTGATGCAGCATGAAATTTTCCCTTCACTTGAATTTTAAAACCCAAACGTGTTCGAGCATTACAATGCCCAACAATGCCCAAATCCAGCTCCATGAAGATATGCTTTACATGTGTTTGGATTGGAAGATCTTAAATAGCCTGCTATAGATCTCTGATCCCAACCCTATTAAACACCTATTAAACACCCCAAGCCTCCTCACCTCACTTACATCACTGCCTGACTTTACTAACACCTTTGTGACTATTGAACACAAACGTCCACAAGCACACTACAAAATTTGGTGGAACATCTTACCAGAAGAGTGGAGGTAATTATAAGAGCATATTGGTACTGAATGTGGAATGGGACGAAAAATACATACCAATATGATAGGCAGGTGTCCACATCCATTTATATAGTGTATATAAATAAATCGGAAATGCACATGCACCACTGTTCACTCGTTTTCCAAAATAAAGAAAATGTACAGACAACATAAAACAGATAATAACTTGGGACGGGGCTTGGGAACAAGATAAGCAATCAATAAATGTTTCAATTCAGGCTAATTGAAAAGTTGTCTAGGGTCAAATTAGGATTACAATTGCCAATTGGTTTTAAGATTTGGGCAGAAGAAACTCTATCCTTTGGATGGTTTTCTCCAGATATTATCATATCATATATCATATCATATCATATCATATCATATCATATCATATCATATCATATCATATCATATCATATCATATCATATCATATCATATCAATCATATCTTGTCTGTAAAATGCATTGCTATGCAGGCAACTGAACTAGATGACCAAGCTCTCCTGCAGTCTATGCTAACTGCACTAATTAACGATTAAGCCTGGTTCCTCAAACATCTGCCCTCTCTGTTTTAGGATCTCAAACCGAACGACCAGATCTTCTGTTCGCACACATCGTAAAAATTAATCAGCGAATTCATTTGAATCCCGCAGCCGTTTCGAATCATCCAGCCTGTGTGCCCTGCGATGTGTTTCCTGCTCGGATATAGATGGAGAGCAGGTGTGTGTGTGTGTGCGCCTGCGGAGATGAGCTCCAGATACGAGTTAATAATAAGGGACGGACAGTAGAGAGGCCCAGAGAAAAACCCAGACATGAGCAGGCATGCTGAGACAAAGCATAAATACACCGACAGACAAAACCATCACAAACACAAATCAACACCTGAACACTACCTAAATCAAACCCTGTGAGGCACTTACGTCCTGCCTGTCAGAAATATTCAGAGTAGATCACACAGGATGTAAACTGCCTCACTGTATATAAGAGAAATGAATGATGCTTGTCTTTAGTCCTAGTTTTCGACAAGGAAGTAAAGCGGAATAGCCTGAACGTACTCGCAATTCTCTCTTTGTTTCAGCCTTCTTAGATATGTATGGTGCTGAAAATTGGCAGTGGCAGCTTTCAGGCTTTCAGCCCTGAGCATTTAATACACAGTCTGAAGTAATTTTTATCAGCAAAGCTCTGATGTTACTCACAGTTCCACTGACTTTTATGTTTGTTATTGCATGGCTCATTGATTTCTGTTAAAAAAATGCACTAGCTTTTTAAATAATAATAATTAAAAATAGTAATAATAATGATAATAATTAGATAAATAAAAAAAAATAAATAAGAAACATTTTGGGGGCTAAGAAACGAAACTCAGTCAGCCTTGCATACACAACTTTCGAATCAGAGCAAAGCAGATCTGTAACATGAAGAAAAGGGATTCGATATCGATTTATGGTTTCACTGAGGATGCCTATGCTTTGACCTCACACTGTAGTGGAATTCTTTAGAGGACAAAAGGTCTAGACAAACAAATAGGCAGTAGAGTGTTAAGACAAGGTGATGTGAGCAAAATCTGATCAAGTTTTAAGGACGAGATGCAGAAATTGTAGTTAGCTATGGTATTTTTTATAATGTTGTTGTATGTTATGGACCAGTAGGTGGCGATAACAAGAGATTTGTTATACAGGGTGGGTGAAAATGAACTAGGCAGTGTGTAATGGCTATTGAATTTGGTGACCTTATTTTCATGTAGGTTGGTGCACCACCCCAGTTTGCTCTGTGTGTGGTTAGATCTGCATTTTCCAGGCCGGGACGACACGGACCTCATGAATGGCCTCCATGAAGTCAATATCTCACTCTTTGTGATTTTTTTCCCGTGGGGCTATGCAAAGTAGGAGGACAAAACATCGCACACTGAGAGGCATGGATTCAGGAGGTTCTCAGCAATATCCCAAACGACTTCCTTCAGAAAACTGTGTTGACTGTGTTGGTGATTATGTTGAAATTTTAACAGGTATGAAGAGTGCAATTGGATCAATTCAGATCTGAACCTTGAGACAGCATTACCAATTTGTAATCCTGAGACATGCTTAGAACAAAACACAACTAAAATACTGTTTTGATTTTGATTTTTTGAATTTTTGCAAATTTCACCTCAGTCATAACACTTTAAATGAAAAGAGGAAGGCCAATGAGGAGGTTCATGGATGTGGTGAGGAAAGACATGCAGGTAGTTGGTGTGAAAGAGGCAGATGTAGAGGACAGGGTGGTATGGAGACGGATGTTCTGCTGTTGTGACTCCTAATGGAAGCAGCCGAAAGAAGAAGAAGAAGAAGTCATAATACTTTAAATCTCTTTCAGGATGAAGTAAAGAGTGCGATAAGGGTGAATTTTATGTATTTTTGATGACCCAGCACTTTATTTTACACCTTTTCAATAGAAGTCCCAAAGCAAACATGCGAAAGGGTACTTTCAGATTGGATTTTTCGGGGTGTTTATTAGTGTTTTATTGTACATACTTATAATTACATGTATTCTGCCTTGCTTTACTTATCTATACACTAATGTACGGCAAATATCAGTCAATTAAACCCAGGTGTTTGAAAGACGCAACATTTTCCATCCAGAATTCAATAACAGAAGTAAGCACTTTAAGGGGTTTGCCATGGCTGCCATTTTCATCCAGTCAAACACAGAATGGCTCAGAGATTAGATTATCTTTCCAGCCATGTGGTGTCTGGAGCATTATTCCAGAAGGGAGCAGACACAATGGTGCCTGAGTGCTTGAAAGCATGCAGGAGGACAAGTATCAGAACCCCAGACAGACTTTTTTTCCCTTACATGCATGGGTGGATCAGTGCATCAATCATGCGGGCAATCAGAAAGAGCTGATGTTCATCCAGTCTACACAAGCGAGAAGGAAGGTGTGGTGATTATAATCAAGGCCTACTGCTACTGTTCTGGATGTGGGTATACTTTGAAAGATGCTACACTAAATCACAAATATAGTGTATAGTTGTGGCGGGCCATCAGAGTTTCTATCCAATCAGATTTCAGCCGTCACATCAGGTGTTGTTGGGTTTAAAGGAATCTTGCGTGAACCTTCACATTCTGCACTACCGCTTAAACTACATGTTGCTCAAAGCTGTTTCTTTAACCAATCAGATTTCGAGTTGGCGCATCGCAATTTTGCAGGCGTACAATAACTTAGCATTTTCACCTCTTTTGATTGGATGAACAAATACATTTAGGTACATTGTGGATTTAATAGCTTAATTAGCATTTTTTTCTTTGGCTACTCCTCCTACAATTTATATCCAATCAATCTATTTAGCAAAAGTCGACTTCAGACCAAACTGGAAAAACAATCAAAAGAATTTTGAATATACTACAAATCTTTTTTTATCGCCACCTACTGGTCCAAAATGATAGACATATTCGGATATACAGTGGAACCTCGATAGTTTGCGACTTTTCGTTTGGAACCGGACCGAGAGTAGCTCGTGAAAAATCTGATAGTCCGAGAGAAAAGTGGCTCGAAAGTTCGGAGTAACATTTCAAAACAGTTTGTACAAATAAATTACATCGAAATGTTTGAAAAACGATTTTATTATTGTATTAATCATTTAAAGTAGTAAATGAAAACATTTATGACAAGTAATTCACAATTTTTGTTGCGTTTGCAGTACAGTACATGTACAATTCCCCTTGAAAAGGAACCATCAAAAGGAGTGAGATTTTTTTGTTCCTTGCGAGGGGTCATTTAACGTAACCCCCGTGAGTATTGAGGTTGCACTTTATTGCGGATTTAATAGCTTTTTTCTTTTATTCCACAATGACTGACAGAGGAGAAGAAATTTATTCGGCCGCAGATCAAATTACAAGGACGTTTAAAAGACGGACTATTCAGGAAAAGCTGGACATCGTGAAGAAAAGCCAATACGGTTCAAATCAGTTGTTAAGCTTTTTTCAAGAATCATTTACACGTTTCTTTTCTGTAGAATTTGCCCAAAACACACAATTTGCACACAATCTCCAGAAAAACAGTAATGGGAAAATGCACAGAAAACTGGGGGTCATTTTCAAAGGCTAATACTGATGCTTCTGCTAGAGATGATGTATGCGAGCGGTGCAGTTGTGGCTGCAAAAAAAAAAGATACTTGTTGAATTGTGTAAATTGTGTTTCTTGCTTTAGTAATGCCATTCATGTCCACTGTATGAGATTCCTGTCTGTGATGTAGAGCTCTGTTATACTGTGTTTCTCTATAATGTTTATGATATCTATAGCCGTCTAGTCATAATGATGTTATTAAAAGGTGGATTCAGTCAGGACACCACTGAAGGCCTGAGTGTGAAATGCACCTGCCACTGATGTATATAAGGATAATGGAAAGACAAAAATTCTTCATTACAGATAGTGGATGTAAAAACACTATACATCCCTTTTAAGTCTTTTGCCAGCTTTATGTTATTTGAGCAAGGAGGCGAAAAAAACATCCATCCGTCATTAACTGATGATTGATGACAAGTGATTCTGATTAATTTAAAATAAAGATCAGCTGTTTTTTTATTCTTTTTATCTGCTGAAGCTGTGGTCCACAAGGAGCTTACAAAGTATACAGTATATGGTGCATGACTTCATTGTTGAAAATTGTCGAACAGCAAAGGAGTCTAAAAGAAATGTCAAAATATCAAATGTATAATGGAGCACTGTAAATGCCATCATCGAAGAAGAAAGTCAGACATCAGAGTGACTTTACAAAGAACAGGACAACCCTCTAACTTTGACAAAAGGACAAGAAGAAAACTTACCCTAAAGGCTGCTAAGAGACCAGGCACAACAATAAAGGATCTGCAGGAGTGTCTGGCAACTGCTGGTCCTCATTGTTTGTGACAACAATCTGTCTTATTCTTTACATTTTCTGGGCAACAGGCGATTGGTAGGGTGGCTAGACGAAAGCCATTACTTGCAAAAAAAAAAAAAAAAAAAAAGACATTCCTAGCTTCCATATTTCATGTCGAATCCAGTGCTAAAATGTGTTATGGACAGGGATGGGATCAAGGCACACAACTGGATGGGGTATAATAAAATTGTGCGTTCACTTGAACTTGAGAATCCAACCCTGTTCCAGCATGGCATCTCAACCCAACTGAACACCTTCAGGATGAAATTAAATACAGATGGCACCACAGGCCTTCTCACCTCCCCTACATCAGTACCTGACTTTACTAACACCCTTGTAGCTGATGAACACAAATGTCCACAAGCACACCTCAAAATCCAGTGAAACATCTTCCAAAAAGATTGGAGGGAATTATAAAATGGTAGTAAATGTGGAATACGATGCACAAAAAGCACATGCCATACTTAGGACCAGGTGTCTGCAAAATTTATACAAAATAAAGTGAATGTATGGAGCAATTACAAGACAATTTTTCACCCAGAGAACATGGTGAAGCATGGTGGTGGCTACATAATGCTATGGGGCTGATAGGCAAGATAAAGACCCAAACAAAGGAATGGTTTCAGCAGAAGAAGATCAATATTTTGTTAGGCAGATAAGGCATGATTTTTGCCTCATCCAGTATGCCCAAATTAGTATCATACTTTAAAAATTTGTATTTAGGAAATTGTGTAGCAACCAAACATTAATATTAGGCTTACTCAAGTGTACAGCTGAGCACAGCACCAATATTACAATATATATCTAATGAAAACCTGCTTAACCTGACTTAACCTTCTCTGCATCCTTGGGTTGCGTGAAAATAAAAAAAAATTTTAAACCCAATTTACTAAGAATGCTTGCTCTAAATCTCTTTGATATTCGAGCTTTATAAAAGCAGTACATGTAGGTTATTTACCTGCTTTATCTAGACTGCTTATTCCCTTCCAGTATAGGTGGGGAGATATTTCTATTTTGACCAATGAACTTCAATTAAAGAGTTTTATAGCAGCACATCTGGCCAAATGAAACCAGACCAGGTGCTACACGATGTCTGGCTTGTTCAGAAATTAGCTAATGATTCAAAGCTTCTAATATATTATTGATAAAGTTCATTGGGTACGGGATGTGTGAAGAGTTATTGGCTAGGATGTGTATCAAATAGCTGTCAACCAGGACCGGGAGGTCTTTAGTGAAATGTCAGTAAGCCACAAAACCTTAAATTTTGCCACATAGCTGTACTATGTCTCTGGATTAGCCAGAGACAATACCTCTGACCTTCTTGACAGTCTGGTTTCAATGAATTAATAAAGCTGACATCGTGACTTTCTAATTAGTGAATTCGTATTACACATTTTGTGCTAAAGCTACAAGAAACAAGAAATAATCAGCAATTCGCATTTACATGTGTGCTTGAAGCTACTGCAACTGGGCAACAAAAACAACAAACTGAAACTAAAGAGTAGTCAATCACGTTAAAAATGGGGTAAAGGATATGCTAGGGGTCCCTTTGTTTAAAGTTGACCAGCTTTTCAAAACAGAACGCGATGTCTTGACGCATGTCTTTCTTGTGTCTTCAGGAACGTATCAGGTGGTACTTGTGGTTTGGAATTGAAGTGGCAGTTCAATGATGTTGGACTTTGGATCAGACGGTTCAGATCTCAGCACCACCAAGCTTGCAGTGTCTTACCCTTGAACAAGGCCCTGAACTGCTCAGTTGTATAGATTGTTTGACTCATGCCTGGGTGCCTTTGCCCCTGCATGGGTGGTAATTACCTGTGGAGTGGTGACCTGGAAGAACTTGAGGCAGACAACAAGGTCTGCAGATGCACCATGGGCGAGTTGCAGGGATCTGCAAAAGAAGACTACTTCTCCTTCTTCAATCCTGACATGACAAAGGATGAACAAGCCTCTGAGTGGCCTCCTTGTCTAATTCTCTGCTTGAACAAATCAGGCTTTTATTTTTGGGTGAAAAGGAAGGCGTTGTATCATGAACATAAAAATTATTGATCACCATTTTTTTTTTCGATAAATTACCGAACACCAAACGGTAGCAAATTTGTGTAGTATACAATTTCCTGTTGCAAAGTAAAAAAAAAAATGGCCTACTTATGAAATAATTTTTCCGCATATCCCGGCTTGTTAGGAAGCTGGGGTCAGAGCACAAGGTTTTCCAGGATACAGCACCCCAGGAGCAGATAGGGTTAAGGGCCTTGCTCAGGGGCCCAAGAGTGGTAGCGTGGTAGTGCTTGGGCTTGAACCCCCCCCCCACACACACACACACACACACACTTTCGATCAGTAACCCAATGAGGTGTTATGGAGGAGCTTTGAAAGTCTAGAATGCAGTAATTTGATTATTGTTATGGATTTGAATAGCATCCCAAGCCTTTACTCCTGTCTGAGTGTGTAAATGTTTCCAAAAAGTGTCTGAATATGTTAGTATTTCTTGGTTGCTAATTACTTTCTGGAACTGTTCTGTGCTATTTTGCACCCATCTGGATGATCTCTCGAGACGGCACAGTTGACTGGGCTGGAAGTGTGCAGTGTTTTTAGTCTTTGCCCTTTAAATAAACACACTAATTAGAGTGTGATCTGAGAGAAGGATTATTCCAGGGAGAGGGGCCAGGACTAAATGTTTTATCATGTCATTTATCCCAATTATTTCCAAGACTCTTTAGCGCTTTCGTTGATCATACAATTATGTATGTAAAGAAGGGTCCTGACGTCTTATTCTACTGTTGTAGAATAAGACGAGGTGGTGTGACAATGCTGTCACCAGCCTGAGGTCAGTTTTGCTTCCTAATAAATTCATGTGTATTGTTGATTTCTTTACTAAGACATGCTGTGTTTCTTTCATCTCATAGCAACTTTGCCAATCATTTTTGTAACATAAAGAATCACGCATTGTACAGCCTCTTTTGTGGTGGAAATCTTAATACAGATGCCTTTTGAAGATACTATTCCACATTTAGTTCCCACTCACTGTTATAATAACCTCCACACTTTTGGGAAGATGTTTCCTCTAGTTTCTGGAGTGTTCTTGTAGAGATTTGTAGCTCATTCAGCCACATAGAAGTTAGTAAAGTCAGGTACTGATGTAGGTGAGATGAGGAGTCCTGTGGTTCATCCCAGTACTGTTCAATAGGGTTGAGGTCAGATCTTCACAGCAGGAGTCGTCTCCTCCAGCCCATGTAAAGCATATCTTTATGGAGCTGGTTTTGTGCACATGGGGAAGAAACACCTATACTTTTGTCCATATGAAGTACTTTGGGTGGAAAATGGAAAGAAATAAAAAGCTAGACCTCAAAATCAGACATCCATGCATTGGGACACCTGATATTTCCTGCTATATATGGTTCTTCTCCAAACTGTTACCTCAAAGCTGGAGGCATACAGTTGTGTAGGACGTCTTTGGAGATGATATATAAAATAAATGCATTCATTTGAACTTGGAAACCCAAACCTGTTCCAGCATTGCAATGCCATGAAGATATGGTTGACATAATTTGTAGTGGAAGATCTTGAGTGGCCTGCTTGAGAGATCTGATCTTAACACTGCATCCCAGGTCTCCTCACCTCACCTACATTAGTGCATGACTTTACTAACACACTTGTGGCTGATGAACACAAATGACGACAAGCACACTCCAAAGAAAACTCAGAAGAGTGGAGGTAATTATAAGAGCAAAGTGGGACTAAATGTAGAATGTAATGCTCAAAAAGCAGATAATTATGACCAGGTGTCTGCAAACCTTTAGCAATATAGTGTGTATATCAGCCTGATCAGGGGTGATGCTATAAAAGCTGACAGGTGTGTATATATGTGTATACATATGTATGTCTGCGTGCTTCACTTTAATTTCCCAAGGCCTTGAAAGGGCAGAGCTCCGTGTTCCCAAGCCTGAGAGAATGAACGTGATTGGTTAAAAGTTCCTCCAGTTGTTTTCACTACCATGAGTTCAGCAGTGACAATAAACAATGGCCTTTCCTTAATGTTGTTGCAATGAGCTGTCACCTTCCTCTTCAAAACCCCAGCCATTCTGCATTCAGGGTGACTGCAGGAGTGTGTGCGTGTGTGTGTGTGTGTGTGTGTGTGTGTGTGTGTGTGTGTGCATGTGGGTGTGTGTGTAGCAGTGCAGCATGTCACACCAGCAGGGCCACGCTCACACTCCATCCTAATGGGCCATTTGGGGCTTGGTAATTGGCAGACACATGGAGGCGTGTGCTCAAACTCCCACTGTGGATGTCCACATCCTGCTCCGGCTTTTCCGTCTGGTTGTATATGAGTGTGTGTGTGTGTGTGTGTGTGTGTGTGTGTGTGTGTGTGTGTGTGTTCTAATGATGTCCAAACACATTGTCCTACATTAATAGCTAGCTAATTGCTGCCTCGGATGAGTGCAAAATGAGAAACATGAGATTGAAGCGATGAGGATGAAGATTTGAATGCTGCCAGAGTTGCTGGAAACTGCTTTAGTGTTATCCGGATGATATAAACCGAGGTCTGTGTTGTGTACAGATGATATGATAAGAGTTACTCAAAGTAGCTATGCAGGATCTAGCATTGTTTTTTTTTTTTGTTTTGTGTTTTTTTTTCCTAAAACAATGTTCTGCACTTGTCTCTCATGAGCTATAAAACCCCCCGAGGGCCTGTTAGAGAAATTGCCTAAGCTCCGAAGATTGATAACAGTGGCCTAAAGCCAGAGAGAAACTGACAGAGAGGAGAAAAGCGAGAAAGAGAGAGATAAGAAAAGAGAAAAACCCTGGAGATGAGGGGACGCTGCAGGCGACGATCGCCACGCCGTTACACTGGGATGATAGAGTGCCAGGGTATTTTCACTAAGCCCAGCAGACAAGTGCTTGGCGTACCAGGGATGCGCCAGCTTGGATTAAGTACATAATGTTGGCCGACAAGTCCTGGAGAACAACGCTGAAAAGGGCAATGACCCGATTATTATTATTCAGCAAACAGAAAAGCAACAAATGCGAAAAGAAGAAGAGCAAAAACACTAGAAACAAAATTTCGGAGCCAGAAGCACGACAGGAACCAGAACCTACAGTCATTAGAGTGAGATTTCAGAAAGCGACAATATTAATAATAATAATAAGAAGAATATCCCACACAATTATAATAGTGATGCTTTTCAAGCACCACTAATAATAATATTTTCATTTATAATTTATTTATATATATATATATATATATATATATATATATATATATATATATATATATATATATATATATATATATATATATATATATAGGACTATAATGTTAATAAGAAGGGGAATGAAAGTCAGTAGAAGTTAGAGAGAGTACATGTGTGTGAATGAGAGGGAGGGCAGTGGAGTGGTGCGGTTGCAGGGAGAAGAGGTGGAGAAGATGGAGGAGTTCAGGTACCTGAGGTGCAACAGTGCAAAGTGATGGAGAGTGTGTTAGAGAAGTGAAGAAAAGAGTGCAGACAGGGTGGAGTGGGTGGAGAAGAGTGATAGCAGGACTGATTTGTGATAGAAGAGTATCTATGAGAGTGAAAGGGAAAGTTTATAGGACTGTGGTGAGACCTGAGATGTTGTATGATTTAGAGACAGTTGCATTGAGTAAAAGACAGGAGGTGGAGCTGGAGGTAGCAGAGCTGAAGATGTTGTGATGTTCGTTGGGAGTGACGACGATGAGGGACAGTGCATGTAGGACGTTTTGGAGACAAGGTGAAGGAGGTGAGATTGAGATGGTTTGGACATGTGCAGAGGAGGGACATGGGGTATATCAGTAGGAGAGAGCTCAGGATGGAGACACCAGGAAGGAGGAAAAGAGGAAGACTAAGGAGGAGGTTTATGGATGTGGTGAGGGAAGACATGCAGGTGGTTGGTGTGAAAGAGGCAAATGTAGAGGACAGGGGGTATGGAGACGGATGATCCGCTGTGGCGCCCCCTAATGGGAGCAGCCGAAAGAAGAAGAAGATATATATAGATATATAGATATATTATATACATATTAATTTTATGTCAAAATATATTATTATTGATATTTCAATTATAACAATTATAGTTATAATAAAAAGTATATTCTACTTCATTAAAATATAAAATAAAATATTTTTGTTTGTGTTATTAAGTTTATTTGATACGCCCTCATTTCCGGGTTGGAATGCGCGCGCACCACGTAACTGGCGCATAGCAACGGCTGTGTTTTCCTAGCAACCCTAACAAAACGCTTCCTCGGCGTTATTGTAATGGGAGATCTTCTCACCAGTCTCCCAATTAAGCACTACTCTGTCCGCGTTGGTTTTTTTTTTCTTTTTTGCTGGTTTTTTAATCGCTTCGCTCTTGAATGCCTCGTGTACAAACCATGAGAACTTTCCGTAGAAAGCAACCCACAGTGCTGACGGTAGGATTCACCGTGAAATCGACCATGAAGAACTCCGTGGTAAGTCTGAAGCTAGCAGACTGCATCACCAACAAATAAACAAACAAACTAACTAACTAACTAACTAACAACGTAAAAAGGTCCAAATTATATAGACAAAAATCATTTGTTTTTGACCTTTTGAGTTTAAAAAAAGTCCAGTTCTGTCTCCCACTGT
>NC_139582.1:19380017-19395017 GCF_946808225.1 Silurus aristotelis | reverse complement strand
ACTTCCTTTCTGGGGGGGGATGATACAAACATCTTGCAAGTCATTTGCAAGTGCTTAACCCATTTCTGAATACGCCAAACTTTCCCTGGGTAAATATTAATCGTGACGATTGGACTTCACCAACTCCAGAGTTCGTGACGTGGCCCCCTAAATTTGCGGGTGATTTGCTTGCAAGGCCATAAGCCCCACACATGCTGCACCAGCTGTTTGGAAGAAATGACTAGGGTGGGTTTAACTCCAGAGATAAAACCGAAGCCTTATTTATAGAGCGGGAGGAGAACCAAAGCACAGGAAGGCAATAAAACAAAGTGAAGGGGTTTTACAATAACTAAGCGATGGCAGGAACACTAGAGGCATCGTAGTTCCATTAGAGCATTTTCTGCCTCTGACTAAATGGCCTAAAAAAATGAGGTGAAAGTGGTGAACTGTTTTTACTCTTCACACAGTGACTTTCACACAGGCTGAAACCCTGAGCAGTGGATTTGTTTCCATTACAAGCAGAAGCGTAGCTGGTGTGAAACTATTGAAGAACAATAATGGTGCTTGTAGACTGTGAGGCAAAAGCTACAGAAAGATAGAGTTCAGATCAAATCAAGGACAAGAGTGAAATCGTTATGTTTGCACAGAACACAGAGCTAAAGCACTCATGGTCACTCATATGGTCTTGGTTCATTGAAAAAGCATGACAGCTACCTCAGGCGCTAAAAGGAGGGAAAAAAACATGTAGATCTGTGAATTTGACAAGAACAGCCAATTCAGTGGCTTAATCAGATAGAGTTTGACATTTGGCAAGTTTGCTGACATAAATGTGGAAAGATTTGAACATGGCAACTTGAACAAATAGTTATGCTCAGGATGATATGCAGGGTTAGGGTTGCCAGGTTCTCCTCCAGCTCATTCATATAAAGGCTACAAAAGAATGTCATGTAAGTGAATATATACAATGGCAAAAGTACAGAATAAGGGCAGGCAAAAAAAAAAAATTTATTTAGATCAACAAACCAGATATTGAAGAACAGACAAGAATCGAGAGCTTGAGGCAAAACATGTCGGGAATAAATTTGAAACACAGAGAAAAAAAAAAATCAAGACTAAAACAACCAAGTATATATTTTTCAACATTTTTACTTAATCACGGTGTTTTTATGTAGTGGCTATAGATGTCATTAGAAGTAGTTTGGTGATTGTGAACACTAGTGTGTTTGAGTTGTGGGAGATAAGTGTGTTTGTGTGTGTGTATGGCAACCATGTTTGAAGGTAACAGTGTCTGCTTGGGAAGTGGAGTTTGAATTAGGCCAGGGGTCCTCAAACTTTTTTCTGTGAGGGCCACATAATTTTTCCTTTTTTCATGGGCCGGAGTGACTACCAGTATTATAGTGGAGATTTTGTTATGATTTTAAATGTAGTTATTATGCCTCCTAATGATAATAAATATGAATATATTCATTAATTAATATAATTAATACATAGTAAATAATAAATATTAGTGTAAAAACAAACAGCATGTGGTGTCAGTGATTTGCCTTTAGAGGCCGCTCTTGTAGTGACAGCAGACCGGAAGCTGGAAAAACTATCCGTATGGATTTTTGCAGATTTTAGCCGATAGTTGCAGCATTCAACTATCGGTGCCTCTACCTCTATTAATACCTAAGGAAAATTTTTGTTTAAAAGTAAAGCTTTAATATCAAAGTATACTATCATATCATATCACAGATATGATATGATAGTAAAATATAGAGGGTTGGTCTAATAATGTGTGTGTGTGTGTGTGTGTGTGTGTGTGTGTGTGTGTGTGTGTGTGTGTGTATGGTAGCAAATATTCACGTCTCTGTGCACATTTCTTTTATCCTCGTGGTGTAAAGCGTGTGATTCTCAGTTTTGGTTAGTTGGTGGCAAGAAAGAAAAGTGGAAAAGGAAGAAAAGGCTTTGAAGAAAGAAAACAAAGATCTCTCCAGAGTTTAGAATTAGACATCGGATTCAAGCGCTTTCCCCCATGATCTATAACTACAATGATGTCTACTGATAATGCACAGCTCTCAATCTATAGCTGTTAATTACCCACAATACACACTGATTAAAGCCCTGAATGTGACTCTTTCAAGCGCTTTGATTGATCAGGGTGATTGGCAGGCGAGAAGGCATCGCTCCAGATAACCCCTCTATCCACTGTTGGAGCTCAGGCCCGGATTGGATTGTTGCACTTTACAGACAGCCAGCTTAGGAAAAGTATGATTGGATGGCTTTGTCAATAGTAGTTAGAGAGAGGCGGACACAAAAAAGGATCGATATGCAACGACGAGGCCATTCTGAAGATAAAACTTCTCCCAATCAGTTGAGCCAAAAAGGAAAATCTCAATGTGGCTTTTCTGCTGAGCGATTAAGAAAGGAATGGGCGGGGCTCATTGTTTTATGGGTACGTTTGAGTTTTGCGTCTGTGCGTGAGAGCGTATCTTGTATCCCCGCGTATCTTCTGGTGACTTTGCGAATGTTCCGTATTTTACACTAAAAGCTCCTCGCAAGAGTGTGACAGAAAGCAGCTCAATAACCCTTCTACACACGTAGGCTGAATTTTCTCACGTCAATACACACAGACGTGGCTTTTGTCACTCTCCGTCCGCCGATAATCGATAAAATCTCCCCTGTCGTAAAGCTGAACTGACCTTTTGGCACGAGGTCTCGAAAAGGGGTGTGTTTAGATATGAAGAGCTTCATCCCACCCAAATCTAGATCTTTCTTTCTTTCTTTCTTTCTTTCTTTCTTTCTTTCTTTCTTTCTTTCTTTCTTTCTTTCTTTCTTTCTTTCTTTCTTTCTTTCTTTCTTTCTTTCTTTCTTTCTTTCTTTCTTTCTTTCTTTCTTGCGCTTTAGGGGTTGTCTCTAAACGCCTAGTCCAAAAAAACACTTGAGAAACTGTAAAGCATTTATTTTGGTAATTGATTAATAAAGCATGCCGATTAGCCTGGTATAAGATGACAAAAGACAATGGCTATGACGGAGGTATCAGCGTGGAATTTGATTTATTTGATATAATTTTCAGTGTAAAGGAAGTAAGGGTAAATCACACTGCACTGGTGTCATGTAGAAATGATAATAGCCTCGTTATATGACTTTAGTCTCCTGTAATGAGATGTTTGTGGTAAAAACCGTGTACACGACTACACGACACTCGTTTTCCCTTTAAACCTGGGCGCTGTGTGAATCTGTAGTGTGAGGTATTATTAGGGTGGGGGAAAGCTGCCAGAGTCCCTCTTCTAGCCCTCATACCTTCTTCCAAAGAATAAAAAAAGGTCAAATTGGTCGCAGAAACGCACAGTTTGACGTTTGAAAACACAATGTGCTGCACACGCAGGAACCTGCGGCGCACTGCACACTCATTAGCCTCGTTAATTCTTCTAATTAATCTCAGTTCATATTTTAACTATGTGTGGGCAGACCTTTTTTTTTTGCATGACCCATTCCTCATTATGTATGTATGTATGTATGTATGTATGAATGTTTTGTATGAATGTGACATTATTTGGAAAACAGCTCAGAAACTGTCTTGCACTCTCACACACACACACACACACTCTCTCTCTCTCTCTCTCTCTCTCTCTCTCTCTCTCTCTCTCTCTCTCTCACACACACACACTCTTGTTCTAGCCTGGGGTCTCTCCAGGATGCTGTGACTTTCCCTGTCTCTCCCTGTTACAGACAGAATACACTGCATTACACTCTATGCTTTCAACTGGCTTCTTTTTCCTGCTTTAAGTGTTCCTATTGTACTCCTATTCTACTTTACACTTCTTTACTCACATCTACTCTACTCTACTCTTCTCTACTCTACTTTATTTTACTCTATTTTACTCTACTCTATGTTACTCTACTCTACTCTACTCTACTCTACTCTACTTTATTTTACTCTACTCTACTCTACTCTACTCTACTTTATTTTACTCTACTCTACTCTACTCTACTCTATTTTACTCTACTCTACTCTATTTTACTCTACTCTACTCTACTCTACTCTACTCTACTCTACTTTATTTTACTCTACTCTACTCTACTCTACTCTACTCTACTTTATTTTACTCTACTCTACTCTACTCTACTCTACTCTACTCTACTCTATTTTACTCTACTCTACTCTACTCTATTTTACTCTACTCTACTCTTCTCTACTCTACTTTATTTTACTCTACTCTACTCTACTCTACTCTACTCTACTCTACTCTACTCTACTCTATTTTACTCTACTCTACTCTACTCTACTCTACTCTACTTTATTTTACTCTACTCTACTCTACTCTATTTTACTCTACTCTACTCTACTCTACTCTTCTCTACTTTATTTTACTCTACTCTACTCTATTTTACTCTACTCTACTCTATTTTACTCTACTCTACTCTACTCTATTTTACTCTACTCTACTCTATTTTACTCTACTCTACTTTATTTTACTCTACTCTACTCTACTCTACTCACATCCACTGTACTGTACTATACTGTACTCTATTCTACTCTACTCTATTTTACTCTACTCTACTCTACTCTACTCTACTCTACTCTATTTTACTCTACTCTACTCACATCCACTGTTTTGTACTGTACTCTATTCTATTCTACTCTACTCTACTTTACTCTCATTTACTCTACTGAACTCTACTTTACTCTATTCTCATCTATTCTACTCTTCTCCACTCCACTCTCATCTACTCTACTCTGCTCTACTCTACTCTACTCTACTCTACTCTACTCTACTCTACTCTACTCACATCTACTGTACTGTACTATACTTTACCTTTATCTACTCTATTCTACTCTACTCTACTCCACTCACATCTACTGTACTCTACTCTACTCTATTCTAATCTAATCAATTCTTCTCAACTCTACTTTACTCTATTCTTTTCCACTCTACTCTACTCTACTCTACTCTACTCTACTCTACTCTACTCTACTCTCTAGAGAAAAATTTAGTAGAGGTGAGTAGAATTGACTAGAATAATACAGTAGATTAGAGTAGAGTATTGTACAGTAGAGACTAGTAGAGTTGAGGAGAGTGGATGAGAATAGAGTAAAGTAAAGTTGAGTAGATGAGATCTACTCAACTTTACTCTATTCTCATCTATTATTCTTTAGTCAATTCTACTCACCTCTACAACATTTTTCTCTACTGTACTTTACTCTTCTTTACTCACGTCTACTCTATTCTTCTCTGTACTCTACTCACATATACTTTACTCATATATCTACTCTTCTCTACTCTATTCACATCTACATTTTTTGTATATCAACTAACAAATACATCAATAATAAGAGCATCCTAACACCAGAGCTGATGTTATAGTAAACTAATCAACACTTAAGGTAAGAGTTTGACTATATTGCTCTTAGCTGAGGCTTCTTGTGGAAACCATGGCAACTGTCATGAGCGTGTGTTAGCGAGTAGCAGGGTCAGATGGAGCGCATTCCCGAGACATGAAGGCAGGTTTTAAAGGAAAGTGTAGAGTGTAAAGAAAAGATGGGAACGTCGTGTTAGCAAAGAGGCAAGGCGCTGTGTTGTGTTCGCTTCCCAGCATGTGCGAGAAGAAGTGGCAGAAAATAAAAACATTTTGCAGACAAGATGAGAAATAGAGCAGCAGGCTGAGATTCAGTTCCACTGTTTTTCCCTCATTCTTTTCAATCCTTAGTGTTTCCTACGGCTTTGCTCCCTGTGTGAACTGTTTGTAGAACAGAGCGATGTTGCAGTGAGGCTGTGTGTGTGTGAGTGTGTGTGTGTGTGTGAGTGTGTGTGTGTGAGTGTGTGTGTGTGTCTAAGAAAGACAGAGAGAGAGAGAGACAGGAGAACAGTACCACCTGTTTTGTCATTGTGTTTGCGCAGCAGTGCAGCAACGACAATGGCAGTTTCAAGTGGTTAAAAAGGAGGGTGGAAATCGGGACAACCTCTGTGAGAAACAGATGACACATTCTTTCTCTCTCATACACACACACACACACACACACACACACACACACACACACACACACACACATACACTCAACACGTATGTGTGTCACTGCCTGGTGGTGTGTTTATAAATCAGAGGGTTTGTCTATTCTCTGCATGCTCAGCTCTCCTGTCTGCATTTACCCAATCCCTGCTGGTCTTGTAACACACACACACACACACACACACACACACACACACACACACACACACACACACACACACACACACTTTTAAGGCGAAGTAGAGGAGAATGAGGTGTCACAAAGAGAATGGGAGAATTTGATTTAGCGTAGGCTCACTCTGTTTCTAATCCAGAGCAACTCCCTGATTTAAAGCATTATCTCTGCACGAGCTCACACATTTGACCTTTTTGCCTGTAATTTCCCTCCTGGTGTGTAAGTGTGTGTGTGTGTGTGTGTGTGTGAGGGTGTGTTTGTGTATGTGTGTAAGTTGTGGGGATGAGGATGCAGCAAGATTTATACCCCACACTCTTCTGAAGAGATTCGACTGCAACAGTGTTGAAGAAAAACGCTGCGCCTCACTGTTCTGCCCTCAGCTGCACATCTGGTGTAATGAGAGGTTAGGCAGGGGAGACTCTTACTATATGCAAACACACTAGTCTAGGGGTGCAGTGATGCTAATGCAGTGGTGTCAATGCGGTGGTGTTAATATGGCTTTGTTAATGCAACGGTGTGAATACAGTGGTGTTAATACATTGTTGTGAATGCAGCGGTGTTAATGATGTTAATGCGCTGGTATTAATGCGTTGGTGTGAATGCAGCGGTGTTAATGCAGTGGTTTGAATACATTGTTGTGAATATGTTTGTGTGAATGCGGCGGTGTTAATGGTGTTAATGCTCTGGTATAGATGCGGTGTTAACGATGTCAATGCTCTGGTATTAATACGTTAGTGTGAATGCGGCAGTGTTAATGATGTTAATGCTCTGGTATTAATGCGTAGGTGTGAGTGCGGCAGTGTTAATGATGGTAAAGCTGTGATAAAAATACGGCGGTATGAATGCAGTGGTGTTAGTGCGCTATCATGAATGCGTCTGTGTACGAGAATGCATGAATTCTTATACTGACACTTGGCTTGCTCTGTTTTGACGGCTTAGTAAATCCACAGGGCAAACAACCTGCCTTTCAGAAGTGTGTGTGTGTGTGTGTGTGTGTGTGTGTGTGTGTGTGTGTGTGTGTGTGTGTGTGTGTGCGCATCTGTGTGTGAATGCCCTATGAATAAAGAAAGGTAATTGGGTTGCTTGTGGCAAAGCTCAGTCTGACCTTATCAGAGCAGCCTGAGCCGATAACCGGGCTGAGTCACCTGCACCACACACACACACACACACACACACACACACACACACACACACACACACACACACACACACACACACTCACTCACTCACTCACTCACAAACGCACCCACACAGACACAAACACACACATGTGGTGGCTAAAATTTTTGATAATCACTCAACTGAAAATAAACAAGAATATGGAGGTAGACGTGTGATGGAGAGGTTCAAACCTAGGCAGGGATAATAAGAAAGAGGCAGGAAGAAAGAAAGAAACTAAGAAAGGAAGGAAGCACTACTATGGTGGTGGGTGGGGGGGATAAGTTCTGCTTGAGTTTGCCACTGCTGCTCCGTCAACAAACAGGTGATACGTCATGCAGATCAGCCACTACTGCACTGGGCATAAAATGAATTTTAAAACGAAAGGAGATGGAACAGATGGAACAATAGAAAAAAGGTTGTTATTCATCAGCAGCTCTCGCTCTTAGAAAGAACAGCAAACTGCCTCTGTAGCAAACTGCACAGCCCAAAACGGCTGACAGAGGACAAGAAACTGATTTGGTTGCAGTCCATTTTTTAAGACAGACTTTTTAAGAAAAGCTGGACATTGTCAGGAAATTTCAGCAGTTCAAATCAGTTTTTTGCAAGAAGCATTACACTTTATAACCACCTGCCTAATATTGTGTCGGTTCCCCCTTTTGCTTCCAAAACACTTCCGACCCGTCACGCATTAACAGCATTAACTTCTTCAGCAGTTTGAGCTACAGGAGCTCGTCTGTCGGATCCGACCACATGCACCAGCCATTCGCTCCTCACGTGCATCAATGAGCCTCAGCTGTCCATGACCCTGTCAACGCTTCACCACTGTTACTTCCTTGGACCACTTTTAATAGATTCTGACCACTGAAGACCAGAAACAGCCAATTTTCCTGCTTCTAACACGTCAATTTCTGAGTCTCCGTGTTCTGAGAAAACCTGGGCTCATTTTATGAGGTTAATATCGACGCTTCTGCTAGAAATCATGTATGTAGGTGGTGCAGTTGCGGCTGCAGTGAAAGGAGACTTTGTTCAATAGTGTTCATTAGGTTTCTTGCTTTAATAATGCCATTCATTCTCACAGTATGAGATTCCTCTCAGCGATGCAGCGCTCTGTTATACTGCGTCTCTCTATAATACTAATGGTTTCTACAGCAGTGGCCGTGGTGCAATTAAGAGGTGGATTGAGTCAGTAAAAGTTAAAGGCCTGCCCACCCCTGCATTCGTTCGAATATTTATCATCTAGCCATGTGACTGTTATGCATCCATTAAGATGTGTATGAAGTGTATAAAGGTTTCTGTATATTTAGCAGTTAGAAATTAGTACAGTATCAGTGTTTTGACATGCACTAGTGCAGTAGGGGTGAGAACCATTCCTTATACTAAGATGGGAAACAATGCTTGTGTATGTGTGTGATAATATCCTTCACAAGCAAGACTACAATAAGGGAGCTTCCAGCATCGCCCTGGGCTACAAGAGTCTATCGGAATAGAACCTGCTCGCTCTGTGTGAGTGTGTGTGTGTGTGTGTTCTCTGACAGACTGACTAGACTCCTTCAACGGTGATAGGATCACATTCCGTAATGACTGTGGATATTGCCTTTGGAGCTCTTACACAGGTAGCGGGGCGGAATTGTGTCCTGCAGCTCTACGGGGTTAAGTGTAACGCATTCATCTCCATTCGTGCGACGGTGCCCGAGTCTCCGTGCCAAAGCTACGAAACACGAACTTACCGCATACAGTATTAGAGAGCAGCGATCTCGCAAAATTGATCCTACTACCGATCAGAATCTCCCTGTTGCTATTATAAAGACGTTGTGTTTTAGCGCAGAGTCGCATAGCGTATATAGTAGGGGTGTACACGTATTCATACCGAGCTTTTTCGGTACAGGGCTTTCGGTTCGGTGCACAGGTGTACCGGATGCAATCCTTCGCTCGAACGTATAAAGTGACGGACCGCAAGTTTGTTTAGCCTCTGCCTCACACTTTGTGCGAAATCGCTGCCACTTCCTGTCATCGTTTGCGTTTTTTTTTGTCCAGCTCAAAGAATTTCTCTTAAAAGGAGAAAATACGGACGCTTCCGCATATCGAGGAAGTGAATGTATGAAGGATGGAAGGAATGAAGACGTTAAGTAGATCATATGTAGATTAAATATTAAATGTAAAACATAAACACACACACACACACACACACACACACACACACACACACACTTATATACACATCTGTATTTCTATTTATAAAATTTTATTCAATCAATTTAATTTGTGCAAATTTTATCAATTATTTATTTGATCTATATAATGAAAAAGTGTATTGTGTTCATTTGATGTATTCTATTTTATTTTTATATATTTATAAAAAAATTATTTAAACCAAGCAGGCAATTTATTTAAATGTTAATGTTCACAAATGTTAATAATAATAAACTGTGTTAATTAAAAAACGACAAACGCCTCTGTACCAAAAATGGACCGAACTGTGAGTTAAAAACCGAGGTACGTACTAAACCGTGAATTTTGTGAATCGTTACCGGTCTCAGAAGGTATAGAATGGACACAGGGACAAGCGATTTTAATGTGAAGCAAAACATGTCGAGAACAAATCAGCAATCAGTAATGCAATAAAGGCTTAGCACCATCCAAGACCCTAGCAACTCGAGTTCTTAATGAATTAGTGTTTTTAATGTAATGGTGGTGTGTGTGTGTGTGTGTGTGTGTGTGTGTGTGTGTGTGTGTGTGTGTGTGTGTGTGTGTGTGTGTGTGCGTAATTAGAATCCATCTAATCATTAGCGTTTAGATTGTGAACGCTGTAGTGTAGACTTACGGGAAATGAAGTGTGTTTGTATGTGACATGGAGTCATTTGGAAGGTGCATGTTTTAGGCAGTTAAAAAAAGCAAAAGTTGTCAAATGTGTGATGCATCCAGAATATAAGTAACTGTTCCTCTGTATTTGTCAGGTTCTGGGTCCTCCTGCAGCTGGAGCTTTCAAAGAGCGTCCAGCCCGACCCACGTCTTTCCGGAAGTTCTACGAGCGTGGAGATTTCCCCATCGCGGTGGAGCACGATCCCACAGGCAATCGGATCGCCTGGAAGGTACCGTACCTTCTTAGACCCAACCATATGATCTTACGTGGCACTTCAGGAAAATAAATGAAAAATAGGTCACACGAGGGTTCGTGCGATTCTGGCAGGTTGTTAGCAGGTTGCTGGAATAGACGAGAAGAGTAGGAATGAATGCAAAGGAAAAACGCTACACGCTGTAGATGATATTTGGATATTGAACTTGGAGGGTGAACCGGAAGGTTGTGGGTTTGAATCCTGGTACAGAACATTCATCTGCTGAACCAATCAGCGGCTGTAACCTTATGGTGCTTCAGATTAGATGAAATTCTCACTCTCTGTTTCTTTCTGTCTTTCTTTCTATCCTCCTCCTCCTCTCTTGCATTCGTTCGCTTTCTCCTTCTTTCTTTCTCTCTCATCCTGTGTCTTTTTTTCTGTCATTTCCCCTTTTCCTTCACCTTCTCTTCTTCTCCACCACGTTCTGTCTCTGTCTTCCCCCACTCTGTTTCTCTCTTCCTGTCTCTGCCTTACTCCTTGCGTTTCTCTCTTTCTTTATCACTTTTTGTCTCTGTCTTTCTCGATATCTGTCTCTCTCCTCATGCGTCTCTCATTCTGTCTCTCCCGTTCTCCTTCTCTAGCAACTTTTGTCTTCCTCTCTATTTTTTGTCTCTCCCCCCTCTTTTTTTCTGCCGCCGTCTTTCTCTCTCTTCCCCCCTTTCTCTTTCTCTTTCTGTCCCCTCTCTCTCTGCCCTTCCCTCAAGGTGAAAGCATCCTGAAAGCCTCAGTATTAATAATTAAAAGTGAGATTTTCTAACAAGGAAAAAAATCCACCTGCACTTTAAAAAAAAAAAAAAAAACAGGAAAAAAAAGCAATTTTTTTCCCCCAGTCGTTCTTCACACTTTTAGGAAAATTGCTCATAGCAGACAGTAGGTGTTGTATGAAATTGTTGCTGTCACGTCTAATGCAGCTGTTCTGCTTACTGATCTCAGCACTGCTGCTGCTGCCTGAGCTGGGATATGTGTTCTTTCTGGCTCTGCTGTTTTTCTGTTGCTATTCACATTGCAAATGAGCTCCGTGGAGATGTGTGTGTTTGCGTGCGTGTGTGCGTGTGTGTGTGTGTGTGTGTGTGTGTGTGTGTGTGTGTGTGTGTGTGTGTGTGTGTGTATGAGAATGTAAGAACAAGACAGACTGATTAGGCCAAGACTGTTAGCAGTGCCGTGTTAGCAGTAAGTAACCTTCAGGGCAGCAGTTCACAACGAGGTTACAGGATCAATCACTCTCCGAAAGAGTGTGTGTGTGTGTGAATGGAGTCGCACACATTCGCACACGGACACACTCTTACGGACACACTGTTGATTCAGTTACTCAGAGGTGGAATTGAAGTGACCCTTTCACCCAGGAACTGGTTTTTTTGTTATTTTTTGGGGGGGGTTTTTTCAAATTGACTGTCCGGTGCTGCATTATTTCCTCTTCACTGACAGTGGAATTCATATAAAAGTATAAAAGTCAGCATCGAATTTAAGTTGCACCACACACACACATATACACACACACACACACACACACACACACACACACACACACACATTTAAAACAGCTCGAGACACATCTATAAATCTATAAATACATTATACTGTATGGACCAATGTTTATTACCATCCCATTCCACTCTCCATTTACTTTTAGAATAACCTCCATTCTTCTGCGAAGATGTTTCACTAGATTTTAGGAGGGGTTTCGATCATCCCGAAGGGGTTCAATAGGGGTTGAGTTCAGATCTCTATAGTAAGATCTTCCACGCTAACCCAAGTAAATCAGATCTTCATGGAGCTGGAATAGATTTTGGGTCTCCTAGTTTAAATAAATGGAAAATCTCATACATCCAAGGATCCATCCATCCTACAATAAATTGTGTACCTTCATGTTTGTGGAAACAGTGTGAAAAAGAAGCACATGTGGCTGGAAAGGTCAGGTGTCCCAATACTTTTTCCCCTGAACTACATGTACTGTGATTTTCTCGGATTCTGGGTGAAAAAAAAAAGGATTTTGGAGACTTGTAAGGACCTGCCCTCATGCCTTATGACCTCAAACTGGCATGCACACTGATTACTGTATGTGATCGAGAGAGAATGCATTGAATGCACACACACACACACACACACACACACACACACACACACACACACACACACACACACACAATAGGATGTAGAATGATTTGATATTCTTTCACCTTCTCCTCTCATTTCTTTCTTGAGCAGAATAGTTTTTCATGATGATGATAAATGTTACAGCTTATACCCTTTCTACATTTCAACTGGGCCACTACTCTGTGTGTGTGTGTGTGTGTGTGTGTGTGTGTGTGTGTGTGTGTGTGTGTGGGTTGTAGGTGAATGAACCGTATGGGGTGTTTAAATGTCAAGGGCAGTGTAAAGGGGGGAACAGGAGGGGAAATACGAGGCGTATTTTTAGCTTCTCCGAGAGCTTTAATACTCACTCGGAGTGAAGCGTGTGTACGGCACGAGTGTGTACGGCACGAGTGTGTACGGCACGAGTGTGTACGACACGAGTGTGTACGTATGAGCAGCATATGCAGCAAGCTGATAAGAGGGAGCTCAGGTGTGTGTAAGTGTGCTGTCCGTGGTCCTGCTGTTTTTTCTGAAGAGTGAGAGAGAGAGGGATAAAGACTAGCAAGACAGGTTCACGGATAATCGTGAGTATGTGTGGGTGGGGTGGTGGGGGGGGTGTCTTTAGTGTATGCAATTTCCTCATGAGCCAAATGTGTGAATCCGTGAAAAGGGATAAAAATTTGCCTGACGATCCAATTTTTTACTCAAATAACAGAGATCTTACACTAAAGGAAAAAATAAATACTTTTATTTCCCCTGCAATAATAATAATAGTAATACTTTTTTTTTTTTTTTTGAAAGACCAGCATTTGTTCTCTCCTTCTGCATTCCTCAGCAATCTTTTAATTTTCTTTGATTGTTTGACCTCGCGGCTTCTCCTCCTGACTCGGCTTTTGTGCCGCCGAACGAAATCGAAGGCGCATTTCATAAGACTGTCGATGCAAACCTAATTCACAGCCTTGAGCCTCTCCCTGCAGGCCGTGCTGCGCAGACGGATGGATCACGGGCGGGCGGGAGTTGGGGGGGATATTAGAGGGCGGTATCAGTAAGGGACTATGGGTGGCGATCAATTAATCTGATCAAGTGCTTTAGGAAATTGAGAGTATAAGTGCACCATAGGGACACACATCTGTCTTGTCTAGGAGATTGAATTATTTCAGGAGCGAGACAAAGGAACGTGGTGGTGGTGGCGGTGCTACAAAGAGCCCTGGGATTATATATGTGTATCTGAAATAATTGTGTGTGTGTGTGTGTTATGACTAAGTGCAGGCCACTGCAGACACAGCACTCAAGGAAAGTCATTTTCCTTAGCCATGCGTTTGCTCCTTTTCCTTGCCGCAGACCATCCGACTTTCAATTGCCTCTTTCACAGTTATAGACGTCTCGCCTTTAATGCTCATATTGAGTTTGACGCTGTAGCAACACACTCGTCTTCAGCCCTAAAACACTCATTAACCCTTTCTGCCTGGTGTCAATGGGTTGCCAAATAGTGAGTAAGAAAACTGGGTTGCATCAGGTGTTCTTTTTTTGGTGTTGTATTAGATTGTGTGTGTGTGTGTGTGTTCCAGCCTGTTGTTTGACCCAGCTGAAGGTGAACGCTTCATTAAGACGCCGTGTAGATGTAGATGCAGGCCCCTGAGTGTACACTTAAAAAAGAAGAAAATCCGTACTAACCGAACATATTCCTATGAGAAATACTGCACTTTCTCTCCAGGGACAGAAATGAAGCAAGAAAAAAAAATAGGGGTTGATTGGTTGGAGCACGCACTCTAGAGCTTCCAGAGGACTGAACCTGCGTAGGAACCTGGGTTGAAAATATCACACGGTGCCCAATGCATCATGCGCTAAGTCCAAGCACTTATTCTACAGGGAGATGAGAGTGAAGCTGGAGATTGTCTGGAGATGGGCCCACATCGTTGTCCTCATCTCATAGCGGATTGCGTAGTATACTGCAGCCTGCTCACAACCCGAAAAACTGGATAAAAAGAAAAGAAAAAAGAGGAAAATAGATTTCACTGCAACCATTTTTTTTGTTAATTTAACTAAGCCTATTAGTTGTAACGCAGGGTATTGATTGGATAATGCGAGTTCACCTCTGGTCCCGTCTAGCTTAATGAACAGTAATGGTTCCAGCGTGGCCTTGTGTTAACGTGAACACTCCACACAAAAAGCAGCCAGCAAACGCAGATGAGGAAAAAAAAGCTGAAGGCAATTTGTAACTTGCACTAAAAGCAGAAGAATAGAAGAATATTCTGGGGCAGTTGCTGACAGTTGCTGTGGGCCGACTTATTCGAGATTGAGATGGGGATATTCGCTCTGTAGGCAGGATTTTGATGAGTACTGAAGAGATTTCTTGTTTAAAAAGCCGAAGAAAGTTGCTTTAAGTTGTCAAGCAGCATTTTTTGGGGGTTTGGGTGATGCTGTTTTTGTGAGAGTGTTGGGATGCAGTTTAATTAGAAAATGTTGGGATACAGTGCGAATGGAGAGTATTGAGGGACGATATGAGTA
>NC_139582.1:19355017-19375017 GCF_946808225.1 Silurus aristotelis | reverse complement strand
ATTAGGCACTCGTTTGAACATGTGGCTCCACTCCAGTCTTTAAGTCTTGCAAGGTTCTATCTCAATTATCTTAATGAGGTTGAATGGCTACCTTGCTCTGAAGACAGAAAGAGAGAAAGAAAGAGACACACTCGAGACGTCATGAAGAGAGAGAACGATTTAGCGAGGAGTCACGGGAATAGACCCTGCGAGCTGCTCGGTGGATTGTAGAGCACGTGGAACGGCGAACACGTGTGCAGGCTTTACTTAGCGGGCTGACTGAAGGCACGTGCATAAGGAGAGAAGATGTGCTGCAGAACCTGACGCGTTACCGACACGAAACATCTGTTTCGTTAAACAAAACTGATCGGTTCATTTTACAAATCCGAATGTGACATGAATCCTGAAGGAGCTTTCATCTGAGTAGAATATTAACACCTTGGCTAGTTTGAGTACCAGATTGCGATTGGCTGGAAGTTCAGGTGTGTGTTTAAAGCAGTGAACACACAGGAAGTCTGCGGTCAGTTTGATCAGCATTTTAAATGAATGCCCGGCTCATAAACAACTGTAACCATAGTAACATTTAGTTACATACAGAGTAAAACTTGTTTAGTGGTGTAACTTGTATCTTAAATACAGTGATTTGGACAAATGGGTCGAGACACAATATATAATTGCCGAACCGGAAAAGAAATGTTCTAATGAGAAATATTAAGAAAAACAGCACCAGGAGTTAACACCAACAGCTTCATTATTAGTAGAGCCACTGTACACAATTCACACTCTTGTACGTATGAAGGTGGATGAAACAGGAGAAGGAACATGGCATTCTCGCCGCACTCCAATGCCTTCGGTCCCGACAGGCGGGCTGGCTCTGCCCAGGTCACCATCAGCACGTAGGGGTCGGGGACCTAAAGGCTGGGGAGTCTCCCACCTTTACGAGGCGTGGCGTTTCCGCATTTGCCGTCTCTGCCTGTAGTGAGAGAGGATAGAATAGAAAAGTACACCAACTTCCGTATACGTGATTTTCTTACGATAATGCACACGTTTTTCTTCCAATTAAAACCAATTATATAATTCAGTGATAAAAACAAACCAAAAAATAAATGGCAACAGCAAGACTCAATTCTCAACTCAGGTTCTCAGATGATAAATACAGGGCTGCCAGTCATTCGTAAACAGCTGCCTTTACCTTGATTATAGCATGGCAGGTAAAAGCAGAACATCTGATAGGATGTAATTATGTTTCTAGAAATATTCTCGAAAATATTCTTGAACTCAGATCTGCTCATTTTGGGGGAAAAACAACCTTTAACAATGGACCCATGATGTTTCCAAGAATAGGCTTAAAAAAAACAGACAGTGGTGTGAAGCAACAAGGCTGGGACTGATTTCTTTTTGGCTCTGATTTCGTTTGGTTGTAGAATTTTCTCTTGGTATTAGCAAAATTCGCAATAAAAAAAGCAATGGGATCTGATTTTGTTATATGCCAATTCATTACTGAGCTGTTGTTCTTCCCAGATATTTGCAATAGCACTTGGCCAGAGCAGATCTCATGCCAGTGTTTCTCCTCGTGCCTTTTTAATAGTCAAAGAAGCAAAATGACTCCCGGTTATGGACGGCTAAGGCATTCATTCTATCAAATCAAATCCCCACAGATATGTTTACACATATATACATGTTTACTGTCCAAAATAAAAAATTGGTATTCGTATTAATGGAACAGGTATCCACACCTTCCGAATTACCAGATTAAACATTTCAACAGTTCTGTAGTCTAATCCGAATAGTCCATGCCTTCAATTTTCTTATAGTTCGTGTCTTTTTCTATATTAGAATGTTCACCGTTCCCTGAAGTGACGTTTAGCCCGAAAAATATCCTGGAAAGCAGAGAGACTGGAGCTGTCTCAGCTCTTTTCCAGTCTGTAAACCTGCACAGCTTTTCACTGAGCGCAATAAAAATGACGCTCACTCCTTATCATAACTCCTATTTATCATCGGCTTTCTTTCGGTTTGACTTTCTGGTACCGAGAGCTGACAGGACACACAGATACCGTCAGCAGAGGTGCTCCTGCTTTTGGGGTCTAACTTAACGGTTGTAAGCTCGAACCCACTAAAATCTTTTTAATCACTAGAACCCCTAGATTTCTTCCTGGCCTTGTGATCCAGTTCATCCCAGAGCAGATCAATAGGATTTAGGTGCAGTGGCTGGGCAGCCCATTCCATTTCATAGATAACACTCCAGCTGACTGCCCTTCCAGTGCTTGGACGTACGCTTCAGCTTACTGTCTTGTATGGTGAATGCAATTGCATGGTGTTGAAGTATGAAATGGTATGTTGGAATCTTTCACCCGGAATTAATCTCTGACCTTTTCTGCTCCAAAACAACCCCAAACCGTTATTCTTCCACTTTCATGTTTGACTGCGGGTGTGAGACAATCTGTTAACATTTTGTCTCTGGTTATCCATCTTCTCAGAAATGTCAAATTTGGACTCTGCCCACAGAATGTTCTTCCAGTCATTCCCTGTCCAATACTTGTACGGCAGACTCATCAGCAAAGTTGGACAAAGCAGACGGTGTCTGTACTTGAGTGAAGGTACTAATCCCCTGCTTGAATATGTGAAAGTAAAACTCTTTCTTTTACACTTCTACTCAAGTAAAAGTTGGTGAATGGACTTGAGTTGAAGAACTGAATAATGGATGCAGCTCAATGTGTCATTCTCCTGCACATCATCACTGTCTTTCTAAGAAGCGAGTTGCACATGCAGTGAGAGAACCCTCTACTTCACACACACTCTTGCCAGGAACTGTGGGGCTACGCTTGTGTGTTCACCACAACATCTCAGCTGCAATGGATTTTTTTCACTTTAAAAGATTGTGGAACGGCATGTTTTTTTTTCTGAAATGTGGTGGTGTAAATGTTTCGCAAAATGGAAACAATGATAAAGTACAGATATTAAAAATATTGACTCAGGTACAATAATGAAGTACAATAACTTCCTACACTTCCGCAGAGCAGTGTCTTTTTATCTCACTATTTTGATATTGTTATATCATAAATGATAACGCAGTCTACCCTATCCTGTGCTACACTATACCGTCAAATGTTTGCGGATACCTGAGCATTAGTTTCCTATGTGCTTTTTGAAAATCCAATTCCACAGTTGTTGCTGTTATAATAACCTCCACCCTTCTGGGAAGATGTTTGGGGGTTTGCTTGAGGAGATTTGTTTATTCAGCCACAAGCGTCAGGTATTGATGTAGGTGAGGTGAGGAGGCCTGAGGTGCAGTCAGTGTTCCAATTCCAAAGGAGTTCAAGTGGGTTGAGGTCAGCGCTCTATAGCAGAAGATTCATTCCAACCGATGTAAAGCATATCTTCATGCCACTTCCATTACCATGTTGGTACAGGTTTGGGTCTCCTAGTCCAAGTGAAGGGGAAATGTAATTCTAGCACATCCAAAGACATCCTATACTATTGTGTGTCTCCAACTTTGTGCTAACAGAAGCAAATATGGCTGGAAAAGTCAGTTGTTCCAATACATTTGTCCATATAACGTAGCTCCACATGTGTACCAAAATGTTACATGGAAATATTAAACCTGAAAGTGAATTAGCTTAACACCCGGCGTCTTCACACCTTCTTGAAGTGTAACTGTCATGTTTTTAAACCCTATTTCACCTGAATGTTTTATTGTGTCTGGGCATGTAAATGTGTTATCACTGGCTGTGTGGATGTTTTGATATCAGACGTGTTTAGTCTGGAGGTGTGGGTGCTGTCGAATCTAGGGGTCAGATGTAGTAGCATGTGGATGCAGTGACCAGAAAAATCCTCAAAGAGAAAAAAAGGTTAACTTTCAGAGCCGTAAAAGTATACCTCAGGAAACGAGAAAAAGACAAAGAGTGGGTGTTAAGAGACAGTGTGTGTGAGAGAGAGAGAGAGAGAGAGAGAGAGAGAGAGAGAGAGAGAGAGAGAGATGCCCTGTAGTGATGGGATTACAAGGTCTGCTGAAGGACATATACATTTTTATCTGCATCCAGAGCTATCTAAGATCAATAATTAATCAATAGAATTGATCGTCGACTTATAGACTAATATATATTACTGCACACACATGCAATACCCAGCTTTCTCTTGGGCGCTGTCCCATTTTCAGCCACACAATATCCTAGCAATCACTCCAAACTAGCTACCTAATGGTATCATGGATTTTCTTCTAGTTTAGCATGGATGTATAAAGCCAATGTTTATAAGCCCATGTCCTGTGGATGCGGCGCGTGACCCCTTGATGAGACGGATCGATAAGTCACGGCCATGAAGTGGCTCATCGATTCCGCTCATGACAGTGCATTTAAAGCTTTAATCGAGCTAACAAGGATAACCTTTTATTGCGCCCGCATCAGCCGTACGCGCTTTACACCTTAACACCTTAACATGGCTCAGAGAAACAGAGCTATCCATGGACATTTCTGAACATTGTGTGCGGTCACATGTTTTACACGTAGTTTTAGAAAGTATCAATCCAGTTCTAGAATCTCTCTTCCTTAACCACTTCCTGCCCTCTTCTTACACTCTTCATATACTCATGTCTCTCTTCTTACCTGCTTCCTGCCCCTTCCTGCCCTTCCATTGCCCTCTTCCTTACTCTGCTTTAGACTTTCATCCCGCCCCCTTCCGTTCTCACTTCCTGTCCTCTTCCTTACATCTATCTGCCCTATTCCTGTTTTTGTTCTTGCACTTTTTCAACAATCTTTCATCCCGTTTTCATTTTGCTTTTAGCTTTCTTACTGCTTTGTTGTTGCTTTCTTTCCTACACACTTCCTGTCTTCTTCCTGCCCTCTTGCCTGATTCATGTCTTCTTCCTAACGTCTTCCTGCCCTCTTCTGCTTATTCTCTTCCTGCATCTTATCTTACCTGCTTCCTGCTTTATTTTCCTTCCTTAACCTCTCTCAGCCCCTTCTTGTTCTATTCTCGACTCGTTTCCTGTCCTCTTCCTACTTCCTACCGTCTTTCTTACCCTCTTCCTGTCTTCTTCTTGCTCTTTTCCTGCCCTCTTCTTTACCTACGTAACACCGCATGTTTACACGGAAAGTTCAAGGCAAATGACCTTCATTGTTTAAGGGAGAAACTCGCGAGCAAATCTTTTGACTTGCTAACATTTAAATTATCCAAAAGCTACAAAACCCTGACAAGTTCTGCATGGATACTGCATGGATTTTTTAAGTAGTTCTTCGACCTCATTACCATATGCAAATTTGTAGGTACATTTGCTTTTCTGATGCCTGGACATAATATTTATTCATTCATTCCTCATTAATATTCGAATGCATTTACTCATGAATGTTTACTTATCTGGAATTGAAAAGCAGTTTTCCAGTCAGGGATAAAGCACGCTGGGGAAACGATTAGCGATGAGGTGGTGCTACGTGGTAATTAATTAGTTTTTAATTATTTTTTCTTCTTGTATACCACAGTAATTTGTTAACAATAAGAATTTTTCACAAGATGGGTGCAGAATGGCATATATGTAATGGGTATTTCTAAAAAAAATACACAATATATCCTATTTGTTCTCAAATTATACTATAATATGCGTACAGTGATGGCTGTAGAGACAGAAAATGCCCTGAAAATCACAATCGTTTATTCTGTAATTGCAATTAAGAGACAGATTGGATTTGCCAAACTTTCCATCCTCATCAGCCCTTTTCCTGCTCTGTTCCTCCTCTTTCCTGTCCACATCCTGTTTGATTTCTACCCTCTTCCTGCCCTGCTCATTACCCTCTTTCTGCCATCTTTCTATCCTCTTCCCTACCGTCTTCCTGCCCTTTTGCATCTCTTCTCCTCTCATACCTTAGTTTTTTCTTTATCCTCTTCCTTATTGCAGCTCTTTTTCTTCCCCTTTTCCTTTTAATTTTCCTTCTGTGTTCTCGCTCTTTTCCGTGCTTTCTTTCTTACCCTTTTTCTGCCTTTTCTCTGCTCTCTTTCAACTCTTTTCCTACTTTATTATTGCTGTTATCCTTACCCCCTTTCTTATTCTTTTCTTCAAGAAATCATCTTCCCTTCCTTTTCCTGCTCTTTTCCAACTCTTCTGCTACTCAATTATTGCTCTTTTTTTTTTACCCTCTTTCTTATCACTTTCCTTCTGTGTTCTTGCTCATTCCCTGCCTTCTTCTTTGCCTTCTTCCTGCCCTCTTGCAACTCTGCGCTCTACCACCCCTTCTTCCTTTTCCTGCGCTCTCATGCTCTCTGGAAACTTTAAGAGTGAGCTCTAAAACCAGCCGGTACAGAAGTCTGTATTCAGGGCTCAGCTTTTGGCCTTGGAGGCTTTCTTTCAATCTCTCTGTCCATCTTAGCCTCGTTTTTTTTCTCCCCTCTTTCTCTCACCCCCCCAACCCCTCTCGAGAGCATACCGTGGCCCACTGCAGGTCAGCTTTCCATTAGCCGTGGCTCCCGTAGCTGAGCTTAGCACGCTGTGGCACTTCACTCTATTAGATCTCACATCAAATCCTTTTTTTCCCCTCTATCTCACTGGAAAACCGTTGCTGATAGCTCGATTCTGCCCTACTAATGAAGCCTTTCAACACCGAGAGAGGGAAAAAGAGAGGTAGCAATGGAGAGAGATAGAGATGGAGAGAAAGAGGTAGAGAGAGGAAGAGAGCGTTTGATCAGGTATGCAGCAGTAGGAACACGTGGGATTGTTTCGAGTGTTTAATGTGGATGCGCCACAGCTGGAGCCGTCTGTGTCATATACGTCGCTAAGTCTGTTTTTGTAATCGTGTTTGTTTGGTGTGTGTGTGTGTGTGTGTGTGTGTGTGTGTGTGTGTGTGAGAGACAGAATGGGTTAAGACACTGTATGTGTGCTCGTGTGTGTGTGTGTGTGTGTGTGTGTGTGTGTGTGTGTGTGTGTGTGTGTGTGTGTGTGTGTGAGACAGTATGGCTTAAGACACTATGAATGTGTGCTTGTGTGTGTGTGTGTGTGTGCTGTAAGGCTTAAAGCTTTGCCTCAGGCTGCATTTCCGCTTCACATTCAGACCCTTACACATAACGTACAACACACACACACACACACACACACCTGGATTCTGGCCTTGTGAAAGAGGAAGACCTGTTGTGTATGGATGCAGTAGCGATTTTTTTTTGCCCTTTAAGAGCGTTTTTGAGGACGCTGTAAACCCAAAGAAAAATATCTTCTACACGGAGTTCAAACGCACATCAGTATTTTTTCTTTTAAATCAGAACATTGCGACACGCAGGATGGCCAAAAGTTTTTGGACACCTGACCATTATGTGCTTTTTTTTTTTTAACATCCCATTCCACATTTAGTCCTGTTATAATAACCTCCACTCTTCTGGGAAGATGTTCCACTTGGTTTTGGTGTGTGCTTATGGAGATTTGTGCTCATTCAGCTACAAACACACACACACACACACACAGGAGAAAGGTTGGTATCAATCACGTCCGCATTGATTGTCCGGCGGCATGGGAGAGGAGAACGTAGGACAGAAAGCTGAAGTGCTGCTGTAAAATATTTGCATTTCACTCTGTCGCCTTTTCTCTCTCTCTCTTTTTCTTCTTTCTTTCTCTTACTCCTTCACTATTTTGTTATGTTTCTCCCTCATGCTTTCAACTCGGATTATGTGTGTGTGTGTGTGCTACTCTAGTCTCTCTCTCTCTCTCTCTCTCTCTCTCTCTCTCTCTCTCTCTCTCTCTCTCTCGCTCTCTCTCTCCAGCTCTCCCTCTCACCATCACGTTTGCCCTTCATGCTTCATGCTCCCTTTTTCTTTTCTCTTTTCCCCGCTTTTCTGTCAATCTTTTTCTCATCATTCCTACCTCATAGTTCTCGCGCTGCTTCATCACTCTCTCCTAGGATAGCGTAGGAAGTCAGCGATCGCTTCAGAGGATGTGTGAAGCTCTGCGCTTCCTTATCGTGTGTAAGAGCACACCGTGTGCATGTGTGTGTGTGTGTTTGTGTGTGTGTGAAGGTTGTATGTAGGGATCTGCAAGCTGAGAGGAATTCTCTGTAACTCTTTGTAGCCTGAGTTAAATATTCATTGGTGTCCTGTAGCTCTCACCTGCTCCCAGCCTCAGAAGGGTCTTCATACAATTCTCTGCTGTGTGTCAGTGTTCAAAGCTCCATGAAGACAAGGTTGGAGCAGGAGAACTTGAGTGTCCTGGGCAGAGTTACTGACCTCCTCAATCCCTGGAACATTATAACCAGGCCTTCTTATTCAACAACAGTATCTGACCTCATAGATGAATGACCGCAAATCTAACATCCTGTGATGATGTTATTATTAGTAATTATTTACATTACACTGGTTAACATTATTTGGGGTTATATTGCAGTGTAATTATGAAGATAAGATATGGTCTGTATTATTTAGGGATGCATATCAGACCAGGCCTGGAATGGGAAGTTCAACGAGCCCCACTGATCAGTTCGTCAGTTCAAGCAGCTTTTCTTGTCATTTTAACCCATCATAATAATTTTGCTTTCTGAAATAACACACAACTCTTTATAAGTTAATAGGACTTACACAAGACTACACACAGTGGTATGTGTACAAAAAGAAAAAACAACACTGCAGCACAATACTATACCTTACTGTACACAACTATACACTACTGCACACAACTTTACACTACTGTACACAACTTTACACTACTGTACATAATTATACACTACTGAACACAACTTTACACTACTGTACATAATTATAGACTACTGTACACAAATTTACACTACTGTACACAGCTTTACACAACTATACATTATTGCACACAACTATACACTACTGTATTTTACTTTACACTATACACTACTGTATACTACTGTACACTACTATACACTACTGTACACAACTATACACTACTGTATTTTACTGTACACTGTACACAACTATACACAAATGTACACTACTTTACACAGCTTTACACTACTGTACACAACTATACACTACTATACAACTTTACACTATTGTACATAATTACACTATTGTACATAATTATAGACTACTGTACACAAATTTACACTACTGTACACAGCTCTACACTACTGTATACTACTGTACACAACTATACACTACTGTATTTTACTGTACACTGTACACAACTATACACTACTGTATACTACTGTACACTACTATACACTACTGTACACAACTATACACTACTGTATTTTACTGTACACTGTACACAACTATACACAAATGTACACTACTTTACACAGCTTTACACTACTGTACACAACTATACACTACTATACAACTTTACACTATTGTACATAATTACACTATTGTACATAATTATAGACTACTGTACACAAATTTACACTACTGTACACAGCTCTACACTACTGTATACTACTGTACACAACTATACACTACTGTATTTTACTGTACACTGTACACAACTATACACTACTGTACACAACTATACACTATTGTACACAACTATACACTACTGTATTTTACTGTACACTGTACACAACTATACACTACTGTACACGTCTATACATAACTACATACACAAACCTGAGGGTTTTTTTTTGTGTGTTTTTAGGCAGACAAACAGGTCATTAGACAGACAGACAGACAGACAGACAGACAGACAGACAGACAGACAGATAGACAATATTAGATTAATTCCTGAATGTGTATGTATGTGTGTGCGCACGTGTGTGTGAGCATGTGTATGTGTGTGCGCATATGCTTGTGCCTTCATGTGCAATCTGATCATGATGTACTGCCTTTGCTCTGCCTCTGTCAGCAACTTGACATGAATGAATGGAAGGGAAACACTGATGAGGAAAGACTAGTACAGCTGCTGCACTCCACCTCTCTCACACACACTTGCGCACACGCACACACACACACACACACACACACACACACACACACACACACACACACACACACACACACACGCACACACACAGTGGAATCCAGTGCTCCTGTAGCCTATTCATGTGTGTATTCTGCAATGCTGTTTTTGCTCAACACAGCTTGTACAGAGTGCTATTTAGAGTTGACCATGACAGTGTCTGGCTATTCTCCTTCACCTCATAAAGGTCAATCAGCGGTTAATTCAGATGTCAAGACCTGAACCCAGTACAAACAATTAACTTCACAATTAAAAAGTTCGAAAAGTCTTTAAAAAAGCAAATTTGAGTTTACCATCGAATACAGATTGATGCTTTTTTTTTTTTTTTTTTTTTTTTTTTAATGATTTTTTTCCTTGATTTCCATTCAGTTCCATTCCATGTTATGTTTAATTTTAATGCAGTGGAATATTCCTGAAGTTCTCACTTCTCCGCTTATAGCAGCGACAGGAACTCTATTCTTTCTCACTGTTGAATCTATGGAGTAAATGTCTGAATATGAACAGAGCAAGGTCAATGTCAGCGTGTGCGCGCTTCCGTCCATCCATCCGTCCTTTCGTCTGCCCTTCGTCTACACTCTCGCTGTTAATTAATTTACTCACCACTGAAAGCCCTTCCTCATCATAATTCCAGCCATTGTTTCCTTCCCCTTGCCTTTAATCTCCTCGCCCTTGTGGACTCGTTCACTCGTTCTTCTTGTCGTCTTTATCACTCCCCAGCGCGCACACACACACACACACACACACACACGCACGCACACAAAAACATCAGCCCACAGTGTGCTGCAGTCATTCCTGTCAATTACTGACACTTGGCGAGGCAAAGTCAGACACACAAATCCTCCCGGAGGAACAACCTTCAACCCTGACTTTTAATCCCTCCTGCTTTGTTTTAACAATGAGAGAGACAGAGAGAAAGAAAAAGACAGGGGTAGAAAAAAAAAGAAAAAAAGAAAGAAAGAGATAGAGGAAGAGAGGGTGTTTTTTTAGACATGCCGGCTGAGAGGCCGTCTGAGTGGCAGCACATGCATTCAGACCTTTATGTTGCAGTGATGAACAGAGGGAGTATCAGAGATGACCTGCGGGACGCCGTGTCTCATACACACACTTACAGAGCATTTGAATAAGGGAGAAGTTTCTCATGGACTTTTTGTGGAGATTAGTCATTGTCATTAGTCACTTGGTAAACTCCGGTCACCACTGCGATTTGGTTGGTGAAGAACTGTATTCCCATGCTGAAGGTTTCACACTGAGGGACCGGTTCGTTTGAAACGATAGTAGTAGAACATTATATATATCACATATTTTTCAGTAATTAGCTTCAGTTCATCAAACATCGGAGTGTAAGGAAAAAGAAATGTAGGATTATCTCATTTAAACATCTGAGCAGGTGCGGGGATCTGAACTCTAAACCTTCTAATCTGAGTCAGTTTTGCATCTGGAAATGCCTTATTGATGTGAGAGTTCTGGGAAGATTGATCGGACCGGTTCAGGCTAACAGGAAGTCTACTCTAATGCACATAATCACTCTTTACAACTGTGCTGAGCAGAAAAACACTCCTGAATGTAAAACCTTCATGCAGATGAGCTGCCATAGCAGAGCACCACATCGGATTCCAGTCAGTCAGCCAAAAACAGGAATCTGTAAAGTCTGAAAGTCTGAAAGTCTGGATTGTCTGATCTCTACCTGGTCAGGTGTTCAGGTGACACAGTGCACACTGTAGACTCAGATTCCCTTTCTCTCGGCTAATAATAATGAAAATCTATGAGCTTGTGAGCAACTTGTTTGCTATAGAGAAGATTTTCTGTGTCTGTCTGTACCCTTAGCCTCTTTCTCTTTCCCTGTGGCCTTCTTCGTCTTCTTTCTCTGCTTCCCGTCTGTCCACAAAACACTGCTCCTACGCACCTCCGGCCTTTAAAGAGCCTGAATGTTCTTTTCTGCATTCTGTCTGCTCAGAGTTTAAGTGTACTCTGAGACTGTTTTATTCCTTTTAGAGCTGTAATATTTGCTGTTTTGTTCGAGAACGGCCACAACATTGGTATTGCAGTTTGTTTAGAATTCTATTTAACCCTCCCCCCTTGGACTAGACCACTTAAGTCCTTGAGCAAGACCCCGCCGTATCCTGTCTCAACCGCAGATTTGCTTTAAAGCCGCAGTCAAATAAGAGAAAGTAAATGAAGAAGTCTGTAGTTTCCTAGCCTGTGGTTAAATCTCGGGTCTGATTAGCGATGTGAATTACCAATTTCCTCGTTAACTCATCGTGATTTGCACATTACTTACCTCTAAATATGGCCCAAAGTATTTTCTGTGTTAACAACCCCAAGGTCTGGTGAGGATTAGAATGTGAAAGAGTTGGATTAGTGAGTGTAGGAGCAAATAAATATTCCTGATTACAGCTCACTGGCAAGGGTGTGATTTTGCGCAGACTCTCAATCTATCATCATAGAAGGTGTTTCCATAGCAAGGCTCGTTTCCGAATCATAACTTTGTGTTCTCACAGTGAAATTGCCTGGTCATCTTTAGCCAGTTTGCTTGATAATAGGAAGGTGGTGTAAAGCCAATAATGTGTTGACGCATTCATTAACATTGAAGTTTTGTGACAGATTCCATTATCCAGAGCGACTTTCAATTATCTCATTTATACAACAGAGTAGTTGAGGGTTTAAGGGCTTTGCTCAAGGGTTCAGCAGGGAAAGCTTGGTGGTGCTGGGATTTTAACTCATGACCTTTTAATTAGAGGTGCACTGGATATTTTTAGCATTTATTGCATTTTCGTAGACACCATTTTATCCAGAAAGATATGGTTCCCAGGTGGTCTAGTGGTTAGGATGCGGCGCTCTCACCGCTGTGGCCCGGGTTTGATCCCTAGTCAGGGAACCAACCCCAGCCACTCTTAGTGCCGGTCCCAAGCCCGGATAAATGGGGAGGGTTGCGTTAGGAAGGGCATCCAGCGTAAAAACATGTGCCAAATCAAACATGCGGAGGATCCGCTGTGGCGACCCCTAACGGGAGAAGCCGAAATTATATAGTCTTGATAGTTTTGCCTCTGCTTGTCAAATTCAACAGTTGATTGCCACATGAAGAGTCCTGGTAAACAGTAAGGACCACTTGCCTAAAAACAGCCACCCAATGCTTCCATCCGTGTTAGTTTATATCCTACTAGTGGGCCTCTGAGTTTTTTCCATTTCTGCCCCTGTTTGTGATGCTGGCAATGTGGAATATTTATTACCAGTCAATTTTAGCATGTTTAAAATTTAAACTCTCATAAAGTTCCCTACATAGAGGCCATGACATGCGGCTTAAATAAAAAATGAGGAGATCGGATGAGCATATGTAACAGGACTGCAGTCTATCCTGGCACCTGGGAGCTCTTAATCAGCCAACTGGTTCCCTCATTGAACTAGTCGACCACACCCACACCACACACACCTTCATTTAACGCAGGAGGACCACACTTCTGACTCTTCCAACAGAATGGTCAAATGTTCGCCTTAACATTTGAGCAAATTTTACAGTCTTGTAAAATTTTAGGAATTTTCAGGACGGAAACTTTGCATGGGAATTCATGGGAATATATGGGAAATATCAGGGAACTTAAATGTAGATGGAATCAATCACATGCACACAGCACATGTACTGCAGGCTTACTGAGGCCACGCCACCTACATACACTGTGCATCTTCCATATCACACATCATTTCTTGAACCCTGCACAACCCTGAACCCTGAAAAAAAAATAAAAATAAATCCATTTTGGCGAATATTCACATTTATCACATACATTTTCAAATGTTTAAAACTTCCTTGTGGTGTGTGTAAGTTTTTGTGCAACAATTAAATCAAAGTAAAAAATGTTATTGTTAAAGTCTGTAATAATGTTTCTATCTTTGTTTGTATATTATACAATTTATACAAATGTCTCCAAATTTCTAATTAATTCCTGTAAAATCCCCAAAATTCCTGGTAAGTTTCCAACTTGGAATATTTCACAAATTCCCAAGATGAGGTTCCCATGTAAAAGTTCCTGGAAATGTTCCACTCCTTTGCAACCCTAATGGTAATACAGCTCATCCTTTGTCGGTGTTAGACCTGAGATAACGTGGTTTTGATTATGTTTCCTTGATTAGGTCAGGAAGAAAATTGCACTGCGACTCCGTTTTGCTTTTCACGTGACGATAATTGAGGATTCTTACTATTTTCCCATAATTAACTTGGAGGGATATCAAAAAGCACGCATGTAGCTGCATTCAGCTTGCATCTGTAGCGCACCGTTATTGAATATCGAACTTAGCGGCGAATCAGCAATACACTGGTTAAACAAATCATTAATCATTGGTGTGTGAATAGAGGCAGATGCAGCATGAGCGATTGAGTATGACACTTATGATGTCTGTACATGAAAAATAAACAATACAGCTCATATGTAATAAAGACAGTGTGTTTTGTTACCTCCGTCGTGCTGATTAACCCCCAGGTTCTGGCTCCTTTTAGTAAATGCTAATGTGGCATTTCTTGCTGATCTTCTGGAACGGTATAATCCAACCGGACCAGGATTTCCTCCTGCCATTAAGCAAACCCTTTAACAATGTTTACTACAGTGGCGGGCGGTCAGGGACAGCAAGGCCTTCTCTGCTCGGCCTAAACACTATCAGAAGCACTGGCCTACATTTACAACCTAAATTCTAATATTTGTTCTATGAAATTGTAATAATTTATTTTCAACAGTTTATTCTCTTCATTTCGTAGCGTTTCTCTCGGCTGCACTGCTTCCAGTACGTGTATGTGGATGTTAGATTTATTGTCCAATCAGATTTCAGCCTCTATGTGCTGCCATGTCAATCTAATCTGCCCAGGGCCTTTAAAGTCAGTACTGCTGGCTCTTTGGCCATAGAGAATATTAGCAACGGGTCTGTTTCTTAACCAATCAGATTTCAGATTTGCCTCTCAGGGAAGCTAGTTGGCCCAGAATAGCATCGCTTTTTTTGTCCTCTGATTGGTTGGTCAGAGGGAAACTGTTACAGCGAAGTTTGACTGGCAAAACACGTGTGTAGCTCTGCACACATTAATACATCTGAGTTAGACCTTTTTATGCCTACAGAGGAAGAGAAATTGATTTAGACATACTTAAAAATCCATTTGGAAGAAAAGCTAGACATCGTGATGAGGTCGGCCAACCCCGAAGCTAGCTAGCGTGTCTCAGCCCAGGAAAGGGTTTGTTCACCACTTCCAGACCAGGAAATACGAGCAGTACCACTGGCTTACAGCCTCTGAGGAGCGGTGCAAATTATGAGTATGCATCTCTTTAAACCCCTGTGTAGTCTGAATCAAAATTAGAAAGTGTTAAATTGCAAATTGTGCATCTGCAAGCCGCAAGATTCTGACCACGTGCATTACCACGTCAGCGATTTCTGACGTTAAAACAAAGTTTCAAAGTTAAAACAAAGAGCAAACGTCAAATTCTGCCACCTCGTATATATTGTAATAAAAAGGAAAGGTACAGTGCCTTGCGAAAGTATTCGGCCCCCTTGAACTTCAAACATAAAAATATAAAATTTAAATTTTTTGTGAAGAATCAACAACAAGTGGGACACAATCATGAAGTGGAACGAAATTAATTTGGATATTTAAAACTTTTTTAACAAATAAAAAACTGAAAAATTGGGCGTGCAAAATTATTCAGCCCCCTTAAGTTAATACTTTGTAGCGCCACCTTTTGCTGCGATTACAGCTGTAAGTTGCTTGGGGTATGTCTCTATCAGTTTTGCACATCGAGAGACTGAAATTTTTGCCCATTCCTCCTTGCAAAACAGCTCGAGCTCAGTGAGGTTGGATGGAGAGCATTTGTGAACACCAGTTTTCAGTTCTTTCCACAGATTCTCGATTGGATTCAGGTCTGGACTTTGACTTGGCCATTCTAACACCTGGATTTTGCTTTATGTTTTGAATTATTGTCTTGTTGGAAGACAAATCTCCGTCCCAGTCTCAGGTCTTTTGCAGACTCCATCAGGTTTTCTTCCAGAATGGTTCTGTATTTGGCTCCATCCATCTTCCCATCAATTTTAACCATCTTCCCTGTCCCTGCTGAAGAAAAGCAGGCCCAAACCATGATGCTGCCACCACCATGTTTGACAGTGGGGATGGTGTGTTCAGGGTGATGAGCTGTGTTGCTTTTACGCCAAACATAACGTTTTGCATTGTTGCCAAAAAGTTCGATTTTGGTTTCATCTGACCAGAGTACCTTCTTCCACATGTTTGGTGTGTCTCCCAGGTGGCTTGTGGCAAACTTTAAATGACACTTTTTATGGATATCTTTAAGAAATGGCTTTCTTCTTGCCACTCTTCCATAAAGGCCAGATTTGTGCAGTATACGACTGATTGTTGTCCTATGGACAGAGTCTCCCACCTCAGCTGTAGATCTCTGCAGTTAATCCAGAGTGATCATGGGCCTCTTGGCTGCATCTCTGATCAGTCTTCTCCTTGTATGAGCTGAAAGTTTAGAGGGACGGCCAGGTCTTGGTAGATTTGCAGTGGTCTGATACTCCTTCCATTTCAATATTATCGCTTGCACAGTGCTCCTTGGGATGTTTAAAGCTTGGGAAATCTTTTTGTATCCAAATCCGGCTTTAAACTTCTCCACAACAGTATCTCGGACCTGCCTGGTGTGTTCCTTGTTCTTCATGATGCTCTCTGCGCTTTAAACGAACCTCTGAGACTATCACAGTGCAGGTGCATTTATACGGAGACTTGATTACACAAAGGTGGATTCTATTTATCATCATTAGTCATTTAGGTCAACATTGGATCATTCAGAGATCCTCACTGAACTTCTGGAGAGAGTTTGCTGCACTGAAAGTAAAGGGGCTGAATAATTTTGCACGCCCCATTTTTCAGTTTTTTATTTGTTAAAAAAGTTTGAAATATCCAATAAATTTCGTTCCACTTCATGATTGTGTCCCACTTGTTGTTGATTCTTCACAAAAAATTACAGTTTCATATCTTTGTTTGAAGCCTGAAATGTGGCAAAAGGTCGCAAAGTTCAAGGGGGCCGAATACTTTCGCAAGGCACTGTATATACTGTATATAGAACGTTTTAATAATTGCACTTGAATGTGTGTACATGACTCGGTTAACAGCGTGAGTTTATGAATTCGATTGCCTTCAGGCAAAAACGCTTTCTTGTGCCATGCCGTTCTGGTGCTCGGTGCTCAGAAGCACCGGCCGAGGAAGCAGCAGGTCAAGAAGGTGTGTGATGTCCTTGGTGATTTTCGTTTTCTAACCCTGGCGCTGTACATTCAGGCGAAGTCATTATTATTGCATTCTGATTGGGCCCAAGTGTCCTGTGTTAAACCTTTCATTAGCTTCTATATTTATACCCTCCTGTGTCTTCTTCTCTGCACGAAGTCTTGCCATTTGTCAAGTCATCATGTTTTCCTGGGTATCATTAGTTCTTTGTTTTAGGATTCCTTGTTATAGTGCTTCTTGTGCTTGGCTCATGAATAGGGATTATCTCAAGTTGATGCAGTTTGTCTATGTTTTGACCCCGCTATGGAATTCAGGATGATTTTATGCGCATGGTCCTGGTCCATTAGTGTTACGGTGCCGTAATGTGTGTGTGTGTGTGTGTGTGTGTGTGTGTAGTGTACTTCCCATTTTTTGATTGCTGTAGACAAGGCCACAGTCTTTTGTGCACAATGGGGATAATACAATAAAAGTCCACTTCCAATGATATTGTGTATCTTTTTTTCTCCACCCCGTGTTCATTGTTTTCCTGCTCTTTATTAGTTACTACCTTGTAATTGCTTCAGTACTAATGTAAAGAAATGCAGTCATGGCAATAGAGCGAACTTTAAATTGAACCGAATTGAATTGATACGGGTTTATTGCAGCATGGCGGCTTTGTGCTACGGTGGCAATATCTGTGTGTGTGTTTGTGTGTGTAAGTGTGGGGGTGGATAGATAGATCTCCACACATAGTCCCAAATTGGTCCTCCACAACCTCTCTAACTGTTTCCGTCTTTATTAGGGAGATTTTTGCGGTAGAACCGAAGATCTCTTTAGTGTCACGAACTCTCTCTCTCTCTCTCTCTCTCTCTCTCTCTCTCTCTCTCTCTCTCTCTCTCTCTCTCTCTCAGAGGCTCGATGCTTCTGTTAATAATGCAATGATTTTTTTTGTTACTGTCTAAAGATACACTGCATAGACAAAAGTATTGGGACACCAATCATATGGAAAATTTGAGGTACACAACTGTATATGATAAAGTTTTCCCTTCACCTGAACTTTTCTATGGACGATATGGTTTACATGGGTTGGAGTGGAACATCTCCTGCTATAGAGCTTTGACATCAAATCTACCGAACACCTTTGGCATTAATTGGAATGCTGACTGCACCCCAGGGGTCTACACCAGCACCTGACTTTACTAACACCCTTGTGTCTGAATGAGCACAAATCTCAACAAGCACACTCCAAAATCTAGTGGAACATCTCCACAGAAGAGTGGAGTTTGTTCTAACAGCAAACACAGAACGGGATGTTGAAAAAAAAGAGCAAACCAATTTTATTCTCAGTTGTCCACAGACTTTTGCCAATATAGTGCACCATGAAAAAAAAATCTAATCCCAACTGAAGCACCTTTTTTTTTTTCTTTCTTTTTGTTTCCTCTGACCTTCAACAACCTACTGATAAATTGAATTCGTCCTCCTGCCAGCTCGAATATCTCAGAGCATATGTGTCATCTGATTAGGATGTCTCTTGCTGCAGGTTACGCTTATAATAAACTCGAAATTGCTACTGTACAGCGTTCCTGTGCTTCGGGTGGCACCGAGGCACCGAACACAATCATTCCTTTGATACTCAGTGCTGCTTTTTACATAAATCATGACTTCAGTCTCTGTCCTGGTTTAAGTTCTGACCTACACTGCTGAGACGCTGGAACTCAAAACATACACACGCATATACACAGCCGGCGAATCCAAGCTCGCACACAAAGCTTTTTAAAAACCAGACTTCGACAGGAAGCGACAATCTACGCAAAACAAACGATCAAAGTTACAATGATCAAGGAAATCTAAAAAAAAAAAAAAAGTATCAAAAAGTCGCGGCTGTCAGGCGAAGCTCAAAGCCGAGCAGAAACCCGACAGCTACACGTCAATCAGGTAGACGTTTATTCTGTAGAGGCCGCGAACGCAGAACGGAAACATAGCCGCGAGAACACACAGCGTCAGAAGAGAAAGGTGAACGCCGCTCATCAAAGCGCGATCGCGAATCCAGTTAACGAATAAGGAATTAAACATGACAGCGCACGCTGCGTTACGGGAAAATCATCAACGTCCAGACACCTCGATGTTGATTGGTTGATTTGAAGAATGTCAGTCTTTTTTTTTAACTACTCAGACATCAAAAAGTGGACACAACCGTTTAAATGGGACATTTAATGTAACAAAATGAGAATCTAATAGAAAGATGGGTTTTAGCTTTTAGTATTTTAATCCCAATTTGACCTTTTTATTTCACTCTTTCCTGTAAAAATGCTCCTGGTCTATCAAATCGGTTTAGGGTTAGGGTTGGGTTTGGGGATTGCGGTTAGGGTTTAGGGTTAAGGGGTTAAGGGGTTAAGGTTTAGGGTTAGGGTTTTGGTTGGGGTTGGGGTTGGGGTTAGGGTTCAGGGTTAAGGGGTTAGGGTTTAGAGTTTTGGGTAGGTTTAGGGATAGGGGATTGGGTTTAGGGTATAGGGGATCGGGTTTAGGGTTAAGGGGTTAGGGTTGGGTTTGGGGATTGGGGTTAGGGTTTAGGGTTAAGGGGTTAGGGTTTAGGGTTTTGGTTAGGTTTAGGGATAGGGGATTGGGTGTAGGGTTAAGGGGTTAGGGTTAAGGGTTAGGGGTTTAGTTAGGGTTGGGGTTACGGTTGGGTTTGGGGATAGGGGTTAGGTTTAAAGGGGTTAGGGTATGAGAATAAGATTGGTATGTGTTTCTTTTGGAACTTCACATTCCACATATAGTTCTCATGTGCTGTTATAATAAGCTCCACCCTTCTAGGAAGATGTTCCACTAGATTTTCGAGTGTGCTTATGGAAATGTGTGAGATTTCATTCAGCCTGGTTCTGATGTAGGGTGAGGTGATGGAACAACTTGCTATAC
>NC_139582.1:19345017-19352517 GCF_946808225.1 Silurus aristotelis | reverse complement strand
GAAGCCCTGAAAGAAAAGTACAAAAATCGCAATATTGTGAATTAAGAACTTATTTCTAGACATTATGTCATCATTATAACATGTTGTGAATGAATTGCTTGCATATATATATATTGTGACATATGCTCTCCTGAGTGTTCCTGCTGTTTTGCCACATCATCCTTTTTAATGTCCGATTCAACACCCTGAAGTTGAGTGATTTTACTGAATATTAATTTATTGTAATAAAGATTGTTATTCGGGATCTTTTTGATGATGGTAAATAATCTAGAATGGTTGTAATAGAATTTTAAGGACACATACTACACTATACTGTTCCTACTATTCTATACTATTTTCTAGTATATTACAGTGATATATACTATTCTGTTTTTTGTGTACTATACTAAATTATTCTATACTGCACAATTCTACTATGCTAATATGTGCTATTGTATACTATACTATTCTATACTAAACTATTCTATATTATTCTATGCTTTATTATACCACACTTTTCTATTCTATATTACTCTGTTATACTATACTACACTTCTTTTCTGTACTACATCATGCTGTTATTCTGTACTATACACCACCGTACTCTATTAAACTATTCTATACTATATCTATATCATATTATTCTATACTTTAAATTACACTATTCTCTTTTGTACTACAATATAAGATGCTACACTACACCATACGATATTAAGCTATATCTTAAAATGATATATCAACAATATTAATCTATACTTTACAAAATATCTTTTTTTGGTGATATGTTTTATTCTATTATTTATATCCTGTGATTTACTGTCATTTACATTTTACTCAATTATTGTTACAAATTCTCATCCATTCCTACTAGTATTTCTTTTCCTCCATCTCCTGGTTGTCAGGGATCTTGTCTCGGAGATGCTCCGTGACTCTCTAGATTTCTTTATCGTAACAGCCATTGCATGAAGGAAGGTGGGCGGGGCCAGGTGAGGTACGAGGGTTAAGTAGAGTTTATGAGTATTAAGGGAGGGAAAATGAGTTCAGGTGGCAAAGGAGAACGAAACATCTTGCAGGAGGTCTGTTCTAGCATAAGGCAGACATAAACCCGTGCATGCATATTATACACACACACACACACACACACGCACACAGATGTGCTTTCATTTACCTCTGTCTGACCTGCACACACAAAACCCTACATACAGACACTGGTTCTCACTGAGTGTGTGTGTGTGTGTGTGTGTGTGTGTGTGTGTGTGTGTGTGTGTGTGTATAAGGGAAAATCCAATTCTTTTCTACACTCCTTTATACCTGTGTGTGAGTCTATAAGTGTGATTTCATATCTGTTTGAGGGGTCCGAATGTCCCAATGATGATGCAATTACAGTATTTCAGTGATGTGAGGACGTCATCGTGACTTCAGTGAGGAAAATTGCCTTTCAACAACTATACGGCTTTTATTTTCTTATTTATATTAGTTACTGTTTATTGTTAAGTCAAAGGAGAGACCTTACAAACATATTAACTGAAGTGTGTGTGTGTGTGTGTGTGTGTGTGTGTGTGTGTGTGTGTGTGTGTGTGTGTGTGTGTGTGTGTTTCTTTGTATGGAACAGGTGGAGATCGAAAAGCTGGACTATCACCATTATCTTCCACTGTTCTTTGACGGTCTGTGCGAGACAACTCACCCATACGAGTTCTTCGCCAGGCAGGGTGTACAAGACTTGCTGGAACATGGTGGTACCAAAATCCTTCCAGTCATCCCTCAGCTCATTATTCCCATTAAGAGTGAGTTAAACACAAGAACATTTTCATTCCATCATTCAGGCGAACGCAATCAGTTTTGCTATACTGTACTATATTATACTATTCTACTCGACCTTGTGCAATACGAGGTCTGGTCCATTGCCTTGTGGTATCTCTCATTTTTAAACGACTGGTGTGACAGTGCAGGTAGGGAATATTGTCTATGAAGTCTAGAAAAGGCATCTCCTTTGGTGTTCAGCAGTGGTGGATGAAGAAAACAAACCATGTAGTTGAATAAAAGTAGAGATACAGTAGGCAAAATATGACTCCAGTAAATGTAAAAGTGCTCCTTAAACAAACCGGGAAATGAGGTCACAGGTGTTGAGGTGAGTTCGAGTCAGGAGTTTCTTCCATCGTTTATTCCTCTTATAATGTTCTGCTTGCTGTTGCAAAATAAGAAAAGATAGAAGGACAAAAAGAAGGAAAGATAGGAGAAAATAAAAAAAGGTTGGAAGGAAAGCAGGAAAGAAGGATGGAAGAAATCCATGAAAGAAAGAAGGAAAGAATGTAGGATAAAAGGAAAGAAAGCAGAATGAAAGGAATGATGGAAGGATAGAAAGAAAGCCAGAAGAAAAGAAAGAAGGACTGAAGGTAGGAAAGAAGAAAAAACAAAGGATGGAAAGACAGAAAAAAAAGAAACAAAAATTCAAGTTTCTTCCATCACTTATTCCTCTCAAAATGTTCTGCTTGCTGGTGAACTGATGCTGAACAGTATGTTAATGATAAGTAGATACACCAAGCGGCAATCAGAACAGGTCCAAAACAGAGCTCGTATGTAGTGACGTTATAGTAAAAGTCTCCCAGATTGGAAAAACTTCAATAAAGTGCAGACACGTGAAAAAGCTCCTTGAAAACCATTTACGTCCCTACTGTCCACCACTGGTGTTCAGGGATCTAAGTTTAAAGGTTAATGTGCAATTGAAAAGGATAAAACATAGTGTCAGTGTGCTAGTTGTGGGTTGAGTTGTTTGACTTAATTTACTCAAGTCAGTGAGCTGTGGGGTTTGGAAAGTGGTGGCAGACTCCCTGAAGCCAGTGCTGCCGTTCTTCAAAAGCCAGCTTGATGGTGAATATGTCTCTGAAGTTACCTTCATCGTAATTCTTCTCAGTGGGCGGCAGCTTATGGGAGATGAAGATAAAGTCTTCGTTCATTGCTATGCAGTTGAGGCCTGAGAGACAACCAGATCTCCCACTAGACTCTATTAGAATGTTTATTGCTCCTTGTGCTGGCGATTGGGTCGGCTGGGATGAACTCTGTTTCGGTTTTCTGGCCTTTCAATTATTGTACACTGTGCGAGGAACCGGCTTGCTTGAAACATTAATAGAACCTCTTCATGACAAATACTGATCTTTTTTTATTTTTATAATAATTTGGCTGACAGTTCCTTCTGAACTGATGGGTTGATCGTCGTAGTGCTTAGATCTAGAGAAGAGATGATACTGGGAGGGGGGTGAGTAAAAATCTGTCAACGAATCTCTGGATGATGCAATTTCCTGCTGCCTAGAAGTCGATCAGAACTAAAAACCCCAAAAAAATTCTCCACAAATAAACACACTGAGAAAAAAAAGCTGCAGGTGCAGGAGGTACAGAGTGGAAGTTCTCAGCATAGGAGCAAGGTCAAGATCTCACAATATCAAGATCTGATATTGCGAGTTCAACTGTTATACTGCAATCGTCCGTGGTGGTCCAAGAGAACAAAATTTGCTGTATTTTCTGGGTGCTGTAATCACACTCTCTTGCTGATATTGTGCAAGAAAGACCCCCAGCCAAAAGTACAGGCCCACAATAATGATCACAAAGAAATTGTGGGTTGCAAGTGAAAAAAGCCTTTTTCAAACTTCTAAATAATTGATCACTCGTGTGATTCATGCAGATTCACGTAGTGACAGTAAGAATGAGCCGAGTCTTTAACAAGAGCGATGCTTGCAAAACATTAGTGTGCAGTGCTCTCTCTATTGGCTTCCTGTAGCTGCTGCATCAGATTAAAAACACTGATGATCACCTACAAAGCCAGCAGCATTCCTTTACCTCACAATTCTGAACACCACGCTCTCTCGATCCTCTACCACTTCTCTGCTAAGCCCCTCCATCGTTTACCACACTAAACACAGCTAACACTGCTACAAACACTGCTTTGCAGAGCCCCTCTATCCTCTAACACTGCTCTGCTGAGCCCCTCCATCCTCTAACACTGCTCTGCTGAGCCCCTCCATCCTCTACCACTGCTCTGCTGAGCCCCTCTATCCTCTAACACTGCTCTGCTGAGCCCCTCTGTCCTCTAACACTGCTCTGCTGAGCCCCTCCCTCCTTTAACACTGCTCTGCTGAGCCCCTCTATCCTCTAACACTGCTCTGCTGAGCCCCTCTGTCCTCTAACACTGCTCTGCTGAGCCCCTCCCTCCTTTAACACTGCTCTGCTCAGCCCCTCCATCCTCTAACACTGCTCTGCTGAGCCCCTCTATCCTCTAACACTGCTCTGCTGAGCCCCTCTATCCTTTAACACTGCTCTGCTGAGCCCCTCTGTCCTCTAACACTGCTCTGCTGAGCCCCTCCATCCTCTAACACTGCTCTTCTGAGCCCCTCTGTCCTCTAACACTGCTCTGCTGAGCCCCTCTACCCTCTAACACTGCTTTAGCTATCTCTATGTTTATTTCTGAGGTGTTGCAGTGTCTCTGTTGTGTAGTCTATGGTTAGGAGTTATGGTTAGGATTAGTGTTAGGAGTTAGGATCAGGTTCAGGACTAGGGGTTAGGTTTAGGCTTAGGGTTGATGGTTAGGTTCATAGCTAGATGATTGGATTAGGATTAAGTTTAGTCCTCAATGTTAGGAGTTAGAATTAGTTTCAAGGTCAGGTGTCAGGATTACTGTAGGTTTAGTATGTGAGGGGTTTGGTTTAGGAGTTAAGGTTAGAAGTTGGGATCAAAGTTAGGGATTAGGGTTAGGGGTTTTGGGACCATGTGTTTTGTGAAAGGTGATACTTAGATACATGCGCTAATAACGACTTGATTCAGATGCAGAGATCATGTGACATGCCGAGTTTGCAGTGGCTGATGGGAACTGCAGTTCTTTGTTATAAACCCGACAGTCACAGTTGTGTTGTTATCACAGTTGCTCTGTGTGTCTTATGGTGCTGTGAAAATTTTTTTGTCACTATGGTTTCGGGCTGCAGCTATTGATTATTTTAGTAATCGTGTATTCTAACAATTATTCCATCAATTAAGAAGAACTAAAGAATAAAGTAGAAAGTAGAAATTAAAGTAAAAAAAAAAAAGTAAAGTACTTTTTCTTCATAAAAGAGCAATACTAAATAGGGGAGAGAAAATTAGGCAGGTCTCTTAAAATGAACAAGTCATTTGTTTTTCTTTTTAGATTAATTTAAATTTTTATTGCATTTAATAGCCATATCAAATCAAAATACAAATACAGTGCGTTCAAAAAGTCCCTCTGCAGTGGCTGCATAAAGAAGGTTATGGAAAACTATTAGTTTAATGAAACTCATAATTATTCTCACTCGTGTTTATTTGTTAAATCTTGCACAGTATCGCGATGTGGATTTCTTGTCTCCGGAAAGCTGCTTGAAATTTTCCACGCACTAAATCCGTGTGTTTATCGCCGGCTGTAAAAAACGTGCTCCACTTCCTGCTTTATGCCGCCATCGCTGTTTTTAACCACACTGTATATAAATACAAATATAAAAATCTATTTTTAATTATTTTAAAATCATGTTGCAGCGTCTTCTGTTTTACCTGTACAGAGCGCTCCAGAGTTTAGCGGGCGGTGCGTCAGTAATAATGTTCCGTTGGAAACAGGGTTTAGTTACATGGACCAAACGAATTTTTGTAATCGAATTACTTGAGAAATCGTTACAGCCCTCTTTTAATTTATTAATGAAAGAGTAGGAAGGAAAACCCTTCAAAAAAGGAGCCAAGCTGAGCAAGTCACTTTTAATCTTCTGGAAACTCTGTGCTTACAGACATATATTTCTGGAGGCTGACTAATATTGCGGATATATTTCTATCAGGAATTTTGACTCAGCGCAGTTACTAAAACCTTCCAAATGTCACCCAGCTCTGGCATTTAGAGAAGGCGTTGGTGCCCAAGGTCGCTTGCTTTTAGAGTTCAATATGCGGCACACTGACACATGAATTAATGATTACTTTATTCCAAGAGATTTGCAGGCGGATGCACGCCTGATAGATCGTTCCCTCCTCACCTCACCTCTCTCCTCTCCTCTCGTCCTTCTCCTCCTCTACCCTCCCTTTCCCATCCCTCCGCTCCATCCCTCCACATGAAAAAGATGAATTATTGAACAATCCACCGGGCTAAATGTCACACCTGGGGGAAAACGCTGCGGCGTGGTTTGGTAATTAGAATTTGAATGTTTGTGTTTGAATGACGACTATATGAGTGAGTCATATTGAATGAACCATCCGAGCGGAGGCTGATGGCCATCACCTTGTCATCAATTACTTATTTCTCTCATTGATATTCATAAATTATAACTCCATAGTAGTACTTAGCTGTCCTACCCTAAAACTATCCCTGAAATAATACTAAAAAAACAAAACAATATTGAAGAAATTAGTGTTTGCTGATTGTATACATTGATTACTGATTTCATACCAACACATTCAGTCTCATTTCCTGTCAGTGCTAAATTGATACGGGCCACCAGGCTCCGCTCGGATGGTTCATTCAATATGACTCACTCATATAGTCGTTTAGAATTGTATTTAATGTTGTGGAATGTCTGCAAAACATCATTCACTTTTATACCACACGGCAAATGCTTTTATCCAGAGAGACTTACAATGATCTTATTTATACCACTAAGGGTTTAAGGGACTTGCTCAAGGGCCAAACAGTGGCAGGGATTTAAACTCGTGACCTTCTGATACAAAGTCCAACTCGTTAACCACTGAGCTACAGTACCACCTTCCCTGCTAGTTTTTTTTATCACTTACATTAGAGCAGAAGATTGAGCCTGCATTTTCTCTTGACAATAATAGAACAAATAAAAAGCAGCTGGGTGGCAAAATGCAACAAATGTCTGTTCGGGAACGTGAATGGCGCGATCTACCAAAGCATACCGGAGCAGGATTTACTCTTAATGGCCTACAAAATAAATCTGAGACACCTGAAACTGATGCTCGAAACCTCCTGACAGAACCACTCTTCCTAGAACCACTTCATTACTATAAAGACTTTACTCAAGGACACCATCAAGGACATGAATGTTACTTTGACAGAACTCTAAAGGTTCTGTGTGGAGATGCAAGAGCCTGTCAGAAGGACAACCACCTCTGCAGCACTTCACTAATCATGTCTTTATGGTAGAGCAGTCAGATGGAAGTCATGCGACAACTCGCGTGTCCAAAATAAAACACTCGGGGGACTCTGGGGCCACGAGCAACAAGACCTCAGGTTTGTGGATTCCAACAGAGCAACACAGACCAAAGCAATACTGGAATGTCCTAGAGTTGAACTTGGGCTGAATATGTCTGAAGAGATATGCTCCTCAACCAAACCAGAGCTTGTGAACTCATTTTATCTTTGTGTTAAGTTATTTTTTTTATATTTTAGTCATGCTTTCTATAAACAATATGAACAAACATTTGTGGAAACCTGACTATAAGATTGGTTTGGATTAGATTAAGTCCCAGTTATAATAACCTCCACTATTCAGAGACGATATTTCACTGAAATTTGGAGTGGCTTTA
>NC_139582.1:19337517-19340017 GCF_946808225.1 Silurus aristotelis | reverse complement strand
AGATTTGGCTGGTCCTCATGAAGCAAAATCTATGTTGAAAAGGGTTTTGAGGTGCAGCTATGAGAACTACAGGATAAACAATATCTGGGCGTAATGAGGATTTATTGCTCGAGTTCCGACTGAGACAGATGCACTTTTATAAAAACCTATATGTTTATCTAATAACAACAACAACAACAACAATACTAATTAAGGGGCGAAGATCAAGGAAGGGGGCCATCAGTTCTTGTTCCCACAGAGACCTAATAAACTAGACGTCAGTTTGTCAAGCCGTTGCTCTGTAACGTCCACTTCCTGTTTGGCGATGTCTCGTCCAATTTGCCGCGCCGAATTGCTAAATTTCCGAGATCAAGTTTGTTCAGTCATTTTGTGTGTTGTGTTGCAGAGACTCAGATTGAATTCTGATGTTAAAAGTACATACGTATGTCATGAAGGAAGAAATAATAAACAGTAATAAAAAAGAACATACAATTTTAATAGCATTCCTATACACATTTGGTGCTTGGACCCCTAAGAAGAACAAGAAGGAGAAGAAAAAGCGGAGGAGAGGAAAAAGGAGAAGAAATGAGATGAAAGAGTCAATGAAGAACAATAAAGACATAGATGAAGAAGAAGAGCAAGTAGTGAAGTAGCAGAAGAAGAAGAGAGGAAGAGAAGAAAAAGAGGAGAAGGAGAGAAAGATGGAAAAGAAGAAGAGGAGAGGAAGAAAAAGAAGAAAAAAAGAAGAAGAAGAAGTAAAACCATTTTACTGACTTTTGCTAATATCAAGGCAGCATTGTTAATCACAACATTGGATTTTTCTATCTTACATTATTTTATGTGGCTGTGTGTGTGTGTGTGTGTGTGTGTGTGTGTGTGTGTGTGTGTGTGTGTGTGTGTGTGCGTGTGTGTGTGTGTGTGTGTAATGTTTAAAAGCTTGTTGTGTAACAGTGTGTTATGATGATGTGGATAAAGCAGGCTTTTACACAAGTACAAGAAAGGAGGAAAAAAACGCACAAACAAGTGTGCAGTGCATAACCACTTACAGCTGAATGCAGTTCCTTAAGTGTGTGTGTGTGTGTGTGTGTGTGTGTGTGTGTGTGTGTGTGTGTGTGTGTGTGTGTGCGTGTGCATGTTCATGTTCATCTTTCGCTATGATAAATGTAATTCGTTAATTTTTGTATTTTCTCTGGATAGACGGGTAAAAATATCTCATACATTTATAGAAATGTATGGCCACACACACACACACACACACACACACACACACACACACACACACACACACACACACACACAGCCGAAATTGCACCTGCTGGTTTCTATTGTTACAGTCCGGTACACACATCTACAACAAATGGCTCCTAATGAGGTCTAGTATCCAGTAAGAGTGTGTGTGTGTGTGTGTGTGTGTGTGTGTGTGTGTGTGTGTGTGTGTGTGTGTGTGTGTGTGTGCGTGCGGGTTCACATAAATGTATATGTTGTATATTATATATTCTATTTGCGTGATGCATGTAATACATACATAATTCACATTTAATACATAAACAAGATATATAAATGCAAGTCTACACACACACACACACACACACACACACACACACACACACACACACACACATTTATCAAGGCTACACAAAATCAGCAAATCTCGGAAAAGAAACTATTAAAATATTAGAAAGTACGTACTTTTTTTATCAGTTTGCGCGGAAATATTCTAATGATTTATTCATCGTTAGTTACTGCTTTATTCTGGGATTTTGCACAATAAGCTACAGTTCTGTATTTGAGAACGGCAGCGAATCAGCTACAGAGCGATACGATACGTTTCCGATTCCTCATGCGGCGATTCGATACTTGACAATACGAATGTATCTGGTGCGATATGTTTCTGTCTCCTACCTGAACGATTTAAAATTATGCAGCGTTTCATCGTAGCCTCTTTACGGTTCTGATTTATACCACACTGATTTAAAAATGATGATTTACTGTATTTGTTGACACCCAACACAAGTTAATTTGCTATTCAATCTAATTCAGCTTTATGAACAATGAACATTGTCCTAAAGCACCTTAAGAAAGATAAAGAGGTTAATCCCTTATAAGTTTATCCTTAATGAGCGAGTTGCTGGTGACAGCAGCAGGAAAAAACGCCTGATATTTGACTGTAGCACAGAAACATGAAATGGTGTTAACTGTTAATGTTTGACGGTTGAACTGATATGATTCGCTTTATAAATGATGACAGTTCAGTATTTGGCAACACGTGACGTGCTGAATCAGTGAACCGCAATACAATTTACTTCTTAAGGCAATAATTATTTTAGCAACGTGTGCGATCTGATGATTTTCATTCTCGATTTTCATTCTCGATGCACGGATTCGATGTTCACAGGTGAATCTGATTTGCACAGAATCGATTTATAATTCTCTGCTTTATTTGTTGTTCCGAATTGTACGATTTATACGGCACAATGAGACTGTGGATAATTAGTGAGGGAGAGTTTTTCGTCCTTACATT
>NC_139582.1:19280017-19332517 GCF_946808225.1 Silurus aristotelis | reverse complement strand
TCTGTACTTAATTGGACTTATTGGAATTTAGACTTGGACTTGTCATTGTTATTTTGCTGATTGTAGCTAAATATGGTCTTGTTTTTCTAACTGAGAGATAAAAATAATGCTAATGTTTCCTAAATCCTTTTTCTATGAAATCACTATAACCATCAGTGTACTGCACAAAAAGTAAAGGCTGCCTATTTGATTGGATTGTTTTTTTTTTTTTTTTTTTTTATCTTGGCCTTGACTTGGTCTTGTCTCATCATGATCTTAAACATTTTCTTGGAACTGGCTTCAGCAGTCTTGAATAGACCTGATGTGTCATGCTGGTGGGTTTGGGTTTCTGACAGTCATTTACTCACGCATAGATTTTGACGTCAGAAACGCCGAGTGATTGTGTGGAAATCTTGTTTCGCCCTGTGGCAATGTGTCGAAATCACGTCATCCAACCTGGTAGGCACGACCCTACTCAATAACGTCAGGGAAATTATATCATCAGATTTGCTTTAAGACGTGCCAGTGACCTACAAATGTTAGCTGATCCCGCACAAATAGCAGTATTATTTTTCAGGAATTAGAGGTTTTAGCTTCAAAATAAAAAAAATCGGTCGTCCAATAAAGTGAGATGCTGTGTTCATCACCACACCGGCTCTATTAGTCTTTTATTGGATAACCACTAACTTGTAATTGCTTACATGGGTGTCATTGTATTAGCAATTCAACGCCATGGCGACCATTTTTCATTACTTAGTGCATTGGGGATACATGGTGCATAAAGACAAATCGATGCAAAGGTTTGTTTTAATAAATCCCATATGATCTATTGAAAAAGTATATTCACTGTATAAACATATGTATAAACACTGTTTTTAAAACGTATCAATTCCTCAAAATCTTATAACACTGTAATCGGATTATGATATTATTCATAAGATATCTTGTGTACATGGGCTCCTGAATAATCTGCTAACTGATTAGCTTGATAATGTGAATGTAAATGCATTGAATTTAAATGTCCATCCATCCATCCATCCATCCACCCTACTATCTATTCATCCATTTCTCCATGCATCCATCCATGCATCCTTATGTCCATTATCTTCTATATATCATATATATTTGAATATCCAATAACACATTAACTAATTATCATAATTTATATATCATAATGTGTGTGTGTTGTTTACATGTTCTCATCAGTAATCTGCTAAATTCCCTTAAAAAGCATCTTGTTAATGTGAATGCAAATGTATTAGATGTAAATGTGCTCTCGGTAGTCTCTTTAACTTTTGAACCTTCCTGTTTGTTATTGTCTTGGGCGTTTTTATTATTAACAGACGCTACACAGCAATAAACTCATCTTGTTTAGCGGCCTGTCTGAAATTTCACAGCATCAGCTCTGTTACAATCGGTATTGTTCCCATGGTAGAACTGGGCAGTTTGAGAAAATTCAGAGTGCTGTCTCTATTGGTGCTTTTCCTGTTCATTAGTGGTGTTTCTTTTTTAGTACAAACACTATAATAATACTGAATAGGAACTTCAGAAGTATGGAATGGAATGGAATATAGAAGGGGCTGGAGAAGTCTCACATTACTGCTTCAGCCCTGTTACTAAATGTTGTTACTCTACATGCTGCATTCTACTACATCCTAAAGCGATCTATTGGGTTAAGATTTGGTGACTGGGGAGTATCCTTACATCCATCTGTCCATCTATCTGTCCATCCATCTGTCCATCCATCCATCCATCCATCTGTCCATTCATTAACCTATTTAACCATCAGTTTATCTATCTATCCATCCATCCATCCATCCATCCATCCATCCATCCATCCATCTATCCATCCTCTTTTCATCTATTCATTTATCTGCCTCTCTGTCCATCCATCCATCCATCCATCCATCCATCCATCCATCCTCTTTTCATCTATTCATTTATCTGCCTATCTGTCCATCCATCTATCCATCCATCCATCCGTACATCCATCCATCTGTCCATTCATTAATCCATTCAACCATTAGTTCATCTATCTTTTTTCTCCGTCCACTCATCTATCCATCCAGTTATCATCTATAATCATCTGCCCATTCATCCTTCCTTCCTTCCATCCATCTTTCCTTTTATTCATCTGTTCACTGGAAGTTATTTTGTGTAAACTCTATTTAAAGTTATATGTTAAAATATTATAAAAAAATATATGCATCGGGCACTTTGAGGTTTTGAGGGAACTCCAGCACGATTGATTAAATAAATTAAATATATATTCAGGGGAAAGTGCACATATTTGCATGAGCCAGGAACAAAATCCTGTGGCGGTTTTAATTAATTCCCATGTTCATACAATCCCTCCCTTTTAGTATATCAGTGAATTCTGTCAGAACCAGAGCAGGACACCTGCATTTCTAGGTGACAAGTCATTTCCCTCTGACAGAGCTCACGAACAGCTGGACATCAGTGAGCATTAGAGTGGAGAGAAAGAGAAAATCCACAGGCCGAGTGAATGAGAGAAAGAGGGAGAGTGGGGGAAATAGAAAGAAAAAGACAATGTGTTTAAATGATGTCAAGCAAAGCTCGTACGTTAAGACTGACGAGTTGTAGAGAGTGAAAGAGATGGTAGAGGAAGTGAGATCCCCACTGCTGTTCTCTTTCTGCACCTCATTACACACGTTACAGTTTACATCCACTTAATAAATAAACATCAAGAAAAACACTTATACTGTAGAAACACACACATTCACACATAAGCTTCCCTTATGTCACTGTGTGTGTGTGTGTGTGTGTGTGTGTGTGTGAGAGAGAGAGAGAGAGAGAGAGAGAGAGAGAGAGAGAGAGAGAGTGAGTACTAATGTCACACCATGGATTTTAGCACACTGAATGCTTGAAGATGTTCACATGCACCCAATCGCATCATTTTTTTATTTGTCAAAGTACAATTCGTTCACTTTTATGCCCCTTTGTGAGTACAATAAAAAGACCAAATTAGTGCTGCTGCCCCCGAGGCTCCTGTCGAATCCGAGCAAACAAAAACAAACCACCCTGAAAATCCAGTTTTCTCGCACAGAGAGAATTAGGTCATTCCCTATTAGCACTTCAAATCCGAAGGTATTACAGTTCGGGTTGAGTTCTGAATACAAAGACACCTGCGTTCAAAATCCCCGAAACCAAGGAGCTGAGCCGAGCTGCAAGTCTCACAGAGGCTGTTAGTCTCACACATCTCGCTCATGCTACTAACATGGGTTGAGATCAGAGCACGCCACAAACTACAGTTCATCAAATAATCCAATAAAGATACATTTGGGGAAGAGAAACAGAAAAAGCTGTTTATAGAGGAAGAACAACTGGAAAAGATGTCTATAGGAAAAGAGACAAAAAGATCTATCTATAGCGGAAGAGAGACCAGAAAAGGCCTGTTTATGGGGAAGAAAGACAGACAAATCTGTAGATAGGGACAAAAAGACAGAAAAATCTGGTCAAAGAAGGAACAAGAGACAGAACAAGCTGTTAATAGAGAAAGAAAGACAGAAAAGCAGTGGTGAGAAAGAGAACAAGCGACGGAAGATTGTGCCCGTAGATGAGGAGAGACAGAAAAACCTGTTAACAGAGAGAAAGAGTGACAGAGAAACCTATTAATAGAGGAGAAGAGAAAGAAAAACTTGTTAACAGAAAACGAAAAATATAAAACGAAGATCAAACAGAAGACTAAAAGAAAAAGGGTTCACAGAGAGAGAGAGAGAGAGAGAGAGAGAGAGAGAGAGAGAGAGAGAGAATGACAGAAAAAACTGATCAGAGAGAAAAAATGGACAGAAAAACCTGGTCAGAGAGAGAGAAAGAAAGGCAGGAAAAGCTGTTACTAGATGTACACAGAGAGAAAAGGGAGAGAAAATGACTTGTAGTCTAATCATTTTATTTTTATGAATCAGTGGCTCCTCATCTTTCCATCTTGTAGGTCTTCTGTCTTAAATTTTTATTATTTTATGTTGTCAAAACGCTGTTAGAGGATAAAACCCTCTTTGGGACACCGTTCATGATTTTCCTACACCAGCATTGTCCAGCACTGTCCTGTCATCTTTTATTTCCTTATTATTTCCATGTTAACACACACACACACACACACACACACACACACACACACACACACACACACACACACACACACACACACGCACAGTTGAGAGATCGAGGGGGAAAAAGAGCAAGAACAAATCAGCTTAGTTCACTCTAACCTGCGCTGTGTGTGTGTGTGTGTGTGTGTGTGTGTGTGTGTGTGTGTGTGTGTGTGTGTGTGTAGGTGTGGAGTCAGGAGTGACTTTATCAGTGAGGTGGAGAGGTGCTGGGAGGTTAATAAAGCTTGCTGACCTTTCCTCCATTAGCACACACACACACACACACACACACACACACACACACACACACACACACACACACACTTGCAGTGAAGCACACAGCTTTCTTTACTTGCTGGACGTGCTTAAATCATAAAAACTAATTGACGGAGCTCATTTCTCACACACGTCTCTGTTAGTGACGTTAGTTTTGAGAGTGTGCAGTTGTGTGTCAGCTTGTGCTGAACTTTTTGGAGTGTGCTGGGCTTGAAGTTGTGTGTCAGGGTGTGTTGGCATGTGTTGGAGTGTGTGGTTGTGTGTCAGGGTATGCTGGGCTTGAAGTTGTGTGTCAGGGTGTGTTGGCATGTGTTGGAGTGTGTGGTTGTGTGTCAGGGTATGCTGGGCTTGCAGTTGTGTTTCGGAGTATGCTTGGCTTGTAGTTGCGTGTCGGGGTGTGTTGAAGTGTGTAGTTGTGTCTGGGTGTTGGAGTGTGTAGTTGTTTGTCGGAGTATGCTGGGCTTGTACTTGTGTGTCGGGGTGTGTTGGAGTGTGTAGTTGTGCGTCGGGGTGTGTTGGAGTGTGTATTGGTGTGTTGGCGTGTGTTGGAGTGTGTAGTTGTGTGTCGGGGTATGCTGGGCTTGTAGTTGTGTGTCGGGGTATGCTGGGCTTTTAGTTGTGTGTCGAGGTGTGTTGGAGTGTGTAGTTGTGTTGGAGTGTGTGGTTGTGTGTCAGGGTGTGTTGGAGTGTGTAGTTGTGTGTCGGGGTATGCTGGGCTTGTAGTTGTGTATCGGGGTGTGTTGGAGTGTGTAGTTGTGTGTCGGGGTGTGTTGGAGTGTGTAGTTGTGTTGGAGTGTGTGGTTGTATGACGGGGTGTGTTGGAGTGTGTAGTTGTGTGTCGGGGTGTGTTGGAGTGTGTAGTTGTGTGTCAGGGTTGAGCTGTTTTAGAACATGCTGCTCTGTAATGGTTATGTATTATTGTTTATGCTCATGCACTGTGCAAGTTTCTTCATAATGCCATACATACATGCACGCACGCACGCACACACACACACACACACACACACACACACACACACACACACACACACACACACACACACACACACCGCATTGCTCCTCCCACTTTCCTGTATAATGGATTGTTTACCAGCAAAATAAAGAAAAAAACCCTAATACTCATCTCTGCGTAACGCAACAATGTGTTTATCAGCATATGTTGTTCCTAATGAATCAGGCAGCGGCAACATACACACAATAGCTTATTGTAGAAGTCGCCTTGCTAATGCGTACTGTTAGAGCCTTGGAGGACTAAGCTGGTTTTGACCCGATAAGCTCATTAAAATTCCCCATTAGTTACTAACTCGCTAGCGCTGTAACCAGACCTCACACACATTTATACAAATGGCGTGGGGGAGCAGAAGGGGGGTGGACACACTTGCAGACAGAGAAGATGGGGAAAACAGAAAGAGGAGGATGGCACGAGTAGAAAGAGACGAATGAGGACGAAAAGACAAAGAGAGATAAGGAAAGCAGTGAGTGTGTGTGAAAGAGAGAAAAGAGGGTGAGAAGGAGCAAGAGAGAGAGAGAGAGAGAGAGAGAGAGAGAGAGAGAGAGAGAGAGATGGTAAATTAGCTCTGTCCGATTCTGAGAGCTTTTCTTGTGAAGGCTAAACTGAGGGCAGCGGGGAGTGGGGCCTGATATGTCAGATACCCAGAGCCAACCAATCCCTCATCCTACACACACACACACACACACACACACACACACACACACACACACACACACACACACACACAGACACACACACACACACACACACACACACACACACACACACACACACACACACACGGCACCCAATTGCAGTCAGGCTGACACAAGGTTCGCTTCCTCAGCTAGACTGTATCTCTGACGTCTGTGAAAATTTATAACAGTGTCAGTACAAAAACTCCCTATTTTCTTTTTTTTCTCAGCCGTTTTCTTTCCTTTCTGTTTTCTCGCTCCAAAACAACTCCCACTTGCACTGGCAACAAATTACTATAAGTGCACCTACAATTTCACTGCTGTAGTAAGAGCTGGCGACTACATCAGTATTTACGCATCGAAGCCAATTTACTGATCATTAAAATCACCTGCATGTTCTTCAGATCTCAGAGGTTTGCTAGGTTTCTCTTTGAGAAGGAGATTTTCAGTAAAACGTAGAACTCAGCTTTATGTTTCAACAAATCTGGAGATAGAAAATATAATCTGAAGAAGCAGATCGCATTGTTTGGTTTACTGTGGTTTATTTGAGCTCCGTAGTAGTGTGTCAGGATGTGCTAAACTGTGATGAGGTACATAGTTGTGTGAGGGGTCTTTGAATTTCTGCAATTGTGTGATGGGGTGTGTACTTGTGTGACGGGTCTATGAATTTCTGCAGTTGTATGATGGAGTGTGTAGTTGTGTGATGGGGTGTATAGTTGTATGATTAGGTGTATAGCTGTGTGAGGGGGGTGTATGAATTTCTGCAGTTGTGTGATGGGGTGTGTAGTTATGTGAGGGAGTGTATGAATTTCTGCATTTGTGTGATAGGGTGTATAGTTTTGTGATGGGGTGTATAATTGTACGATGGGGTGTATAGTTGTGTGATAGGGTGTATAGTTGTGTGATAGGGTGTATAGTTGTGTGATAGGGTGTATAGTTTTGTGATGGAGTGTATAGTTTTGTGATGGAGTGTATAGTTGTGTGATGGGGTGTATAGTTGTGTGATAGGGTGTATAGTTGTGTGACGAGGTGTATAGTTCTATGATGGGGTGTATAGTTCTATGATGGGGTGTATAGTTCTATGATAGGGTGTATAGTTGTGTGATGGGGTGTATAGTTGTGTGATAGGGTGTATAGTTGTGTGATGGGGTGTATAGCTCTAGGATGGGGTGTATAGGTGTGTGATGGGGTGTATAGTTGTACGATGGGGTGTGTAGTTGTACGATGGGGTGTATAGTTGTGTGATAGGGTGTATAATTGTGTGATGGGGTGTATAGTTGTTCGATGGGGTGTATAGTTGTGTGATAGGGTGTATAGTTGTGTGATGGGGTGTATAGTTCTATTATGGGGTGTATAGTTGTGTGATAGGGTGTATAGTTGTGTGATGGGGTGTGTAGTTGTATGATAGGGTGTATAGTTGTGTGAGGGGGTGTATAGTTGTGTGATAGGGTGTATAGTGGTGTGAGGTGTGTATAGTTGTGTAATAGGGTGTATAGTTGTGTGAGGGGGTGTATAGTTGTGTGATGGGGTGTATAGTTCTATTATGGGGTGTATAGTTGTGTGATAGGGTGTATAGTTGTGTGATGGGGTGTGTAGTTGTATGATAGGGTGTATAGTTGTGTGAGGGGGTGTATAGTTGTGTGATAGGGTGTATAGTTGTGTGAGGGGGTGTATAGTTGTGTGATAGGGTGTATAGTGGTGTGAGGTGTGTATAGTTGTGTAATAGGGTGTATAGTTGTGTGAGGGGGTGTATAGTTGTGTGATGGGGTGTATAGTTGTGTGATGGGGTGTATAGTTGTGTGATGGGGTGTATAGTTGTGTGATGGGGTGTATAGTTGTACGATGGGGTGTATAGTTGTGTGATAGGGGTATAGTTGTGTTGGGGTGTGTAGGGCTCTGTAGTTGTGTAGTGTATTGTGCACTTAGTCTACGGCATGGTCACAAATCTGCATATGCAGAAGTATAAACTACTTGTAAACCCACCACTTATAACCAACAGAAAAACCCCCAACACCCTGCTTATAAACCTGTCAGTTCCTAATCACTGCTTCAGCCTGCAATTTATTTATTGCATTTTTTTGTCTTTTTTTTTAAATAAGTTGTAAAATTTACAATTTATAAAAAAAAAGACAAAAACATGCAATAAATAAATTGCTGACAGTTTACTGTATGAAATTAGAAATCAACTGCAGAACTCCTGTACTTGTCTGACAGCAGTGGTTTTATTGAAGCAGGAGAGAGAGAGAGAGAGAGAGAGAGAGAGAGAGAGAGAGAGAGAGAGAGAGAGAGAGAGAGAGAGAGAGAGAGAGAGAAAGAAAGACCCTGCTGGGAGTTCTTCATTCCAAATGGTTTAATTAGTAAAACTCAGGAGTAAGATTTATGATCATCACTGCATTCTTCTTTGGGATGCTTCAAGCTTGTTACAAAAAAAATACAAAAAAATAAAAATCTATTACCCTGAGATGGTGCCAGTATCTCAGCTCAAATAAGTTCTTAAATATGGAGTAGATACAAAGAATGGATGAAAGGATGGATGGATTGATAAAGAATTCTATGAATCTCTATCTGATTTTTGAACCAATTCCATAAGATATAGGATTTTAGTTTGTCATGATGCTCATTGTAGATTTAGTGTAACTCTAACTGATGGAACTATACAGCGATTATAAGTACACTATATGGACAATAGAATAAACACCTTTGGGATGAATTGCAACACTGACCGTAGATGATCAGATGATTTTATGCCGATGTGGCTGAATCAGCACAAAAATCTACGAAACCTAGGGGAACATCTTCCCAGAAGAGTGGAGGTTATTATAACAGCAAATGTGACTTAGTGTGGCATGGGATGATCAAAACTGTTTGGCCGTCATATTTTCTCTAAGACTTATTTATTGAAGGAGTCTCCAGTGTCAGACACGTCGCTCACATTATTCATGTGGGCTTGGTTGTGGTTAGGTGCATCAGCATAGTTCCTTTTTATCTCTCCTGAGTTTCCTCATCTGTTCTCTCCACATATTAATGATACCAGTTCATTTTCCCAACCACTTTGCATAAAGACAGGAGATTTTGCCAAACTAGCATTCTGCAAGAGCCTTAAATTATTCACAATGATTAGTCTCCCTCTCCCTCTCTCACTCTCTCACTCTCTATCTCTCTTCGGGTGTAGGTGATTGATGAGATTGATGTGATATTTATTTGGATCGTGTTTCTCATCCATCGGGTCCATGGTGTCATCAATCATAGCCGTCTGGCTCGGTGCTGCCACGCTATTTACGAGCCGCTTTTCACTGCGGAGCGGCTTCCAATTTACACGCCACTGCAAATCAAACGCCAGCCCGAGCTCCTCCTCAGCCCCGGAGATTAGCATGCTAGCGTTTAAACACACTCCCTTGTTAGAATATAGGCACCTTGCTGCCACTCACTGAAAGCGGAAGGTGAAAAGTTAGCCGTATTAGAACGCCGCTGTTATTCTCACTGTCCCCTTTATTAGGAACACCTGCACATCCCTGCACTTATCTAATCGATCAATCATGTGACAGCAGCTCAGTGCACAAAAACAAAATCATGCAGGTATGGATCAAGAGATTCTGTTAATGTGCAGATCAGACATCAGAATAGGTGGAGAATGTGATCGCTACACAGAGACATGGTGCCGAAAGCAAAAAAACACCCTCGGGGAAGAGAATTTGTAGCTGAAACACCTTGTCGACAAGATGAGCGAGATCAGGGCAGAATGTCCAGACTGTTCCTTGAGCCAGCAGGAGGTCCACAGTAAATCAAATAATCAATCTTTTTAACCGTGGTGATCGGGAAGAGCACACAACAAATCAAAAGTTGAGGTGGATGAGCTACACCAGGAGAAGACCACATCAGGTTCTATTTTGATCAGCCAAGAATAGGAATTTCATTTCATCATGGGCACAGATTTACCCAATGAGTTTGTGCCCAGGATAGTCTCAGATTTCTGTTGCTGGCTGACCAGAGTGGATCCTGATGTAGTCGTCCCCTTTTTTAGATCATTCAACTGAAGGGTCAATGTTTTGTTCATGCTGAGATGCCTCTCTGTTCACTATGGTTAAGAGTGATATGTACTTTCTGGCACATCTCAACCACATCTGACTGTTTTTCTCCAATCTCTCTCATCAACCGGGAGGTTTTTTTTTTTTTTTTACGTCAGAGAACTGCCACTACTCTATTTTTTTATCCCTATTGTTATAATTTATAGTTATACTTTTTTACATTTTATATTTTCATAATTTTTTTTTTCTATTTCCATTCACATTTTGTGCAGTTGTAATAATCATTTCACTACATGTCGTACTCTGTATGAATGTGGATGTGACAAATACAATTCGATTTGATTCGATACGATACCTGACCTTTATCTCCATGATTTTTTTTCATTGCATTGCAGCCGCATGATTGGTTGATCAGATAACTGTCTGAAGGTGTTCCTAATAACGCGGATGTTGAGGGTATAGAGGCTGTAAAAGCCCACTATCTCCCTGCTTGCAGCTGTAGTATAAAAAAAAAAAACCCACACACACACCATGTTGCTGTGTACAAGTGTACATGTGTTTCATTGAGGAGAGATTGATGCTCTGAACATCTGTGGTCTGAAACTCCATTGATCTGAAGCTGACTACAGCCTGAAGGCAACGTTGAGCTAAAGGTGTCTAGCATGAGATTCGGAAGTCTCTCAGGCAGAGGTGGGCGGAAAAAACATACATAAATATATAAATTGAGATTCATTTAGATGAGTTTGTATCTACATTTCAATATTGGGAAAACATTTTTAGAACCATGGTATGGGTTGTTAGTACCAGATGGGCTGGTTTAAGTACTTCAGAAAGGGCTGATCGCTGGGATTTTGTGCTTAGACTGAGAAATGATATTTTAACAGCAAATGAGGACTAAATGTGGATTAGGATGTTCTTATGCTCAGGTGTCCACACACTTCTGTCCATATAGTGTGTGTCATTAGCGATAGATTTTTTGCACACACTCAGAGTGAGCAATCTTTAAAACTTTGTCTTGAACAAATTAAGCGCACAGAAAACCGAGCAAAAAGACGACTAGGAATCTTCCTAACATCTGTGCCAGCATGCACCTCTACCCGCACCACTAAACATTATAAATGATATCTAAGAAAGAACTGCAATCTGCTTCTCTCCCTTTTCTCGCCTCCTAAAAATGATGGATCGCCTCCATCCCACGAAACGCTGATTGGAATTAACGAGGATGGTGGGAGGAGTCCGAAGCGGGTGTTATTAGGGCAGAGCAAAAACTAAGCGGACAGTTATGGAACTGAACGCTCTCGAACGAACCATTTTAAAAATGGAGGTGTAGAAAATTTCCCTCAAAAAAGCACTGGTGGAAGTCATCTGTTCTTTAGTGGCTACAGAGCAGCACAGATTTCTCTCCCCGACTGTTTTTGTGTCTGCGATTCGCCTGCAGCTAAGGCTTCTGCTCCAGCGGACACACGAAGGGGGCAGGCGAAAGGAGCTGAATGCTAACAGGGTCGGTTTAACGGACTCGAGTGTGCGCGCGTGTACGCTACTATGAGTGTGTGGATGTACGTGGACTTGTGAACATGATGGATCACCTGTGTTTACAAGGGCACAATTGGCTTTCTATTATTATACTCAAGTCAGCCCTAGAGCTGCACATGAATCGCTCATGCCGAATTCAGAATGACACTTGATGATCGACATTAGAAATACACCATATGGACAAAAGTTTGTGGACAGCTGAGCATTAGCATAAGATTTTGTGCTCAATGGAACACATTGAATCCTCATTTCCAGTTATAATTACTTCCACTCTTCTGGAAAGATGTACCACTATATTTTGTGGAGATTTTTGCTTAATCAGCAGTACTGATGTAGGAGAGATGAGAAGGCCTGGGGTGCACTCAGTGTTCTGATTCATCCCAAAGGTGTTCAGTAGGGTTGAGGTCAGCACCCTTTATATAGACTCCAAGACAGCAATCTAGGTAAAGCACATGTTCATGGAGCTGGCTTTGTGTATTGTTATCTGGAACAGCATCTTCTAGTTCAAATGAAAGCATCCGAAGACATTCTATACAATTGTGTGCCTCCATTGTAGTAAGAGTTTGGGGAAGAAACACATACAGTATGGCTGGAAAATTCAGGCGTCCCAATACTTGTGTCCATATAGTGTATGTTAAATAAATGCTGTAATGGGATTACAAAATGCAATACAAAACAAATATATCTGCCAGCTCCTGACATATTCAACAATTTGAAAATCAATCTTTTACTTACCTTTCTACGCTATCTCCAGGCCAGTACGGAATCTCTTCCGCCTCACGATGTACGTAGTTACAAATCCAGACGTGAGATTGAGTAGCGGTCTTAGGCCGAGCCTCGGAAAACGGAAAGAGTCTGTTTCATTTATGACGTTCCACTTCGAAGGTATCTCATATAAAACAAATTACAGGTTTTCCTTTAATACGGCCAAAAGGCAATATTTCATATTTGTGCCTCAGACTTTTGCCGTGTTGCCATATAGTGGTTGAAATTGAATTTCAGCAGCTGGAAACAAAACAAAACAAGCCAAAAAAAAAAAAAGGCGCTAGTATATTCGCCCTGAGAAATTTTTCCTGCAAAGCTAGGCTTGATGTCATCTGTAAACATGAGGGTTCTCGAGATTTCACTTTGACGTGCACAGTCAGTGCACATCTGCAGTTTAGCTTTTTCTCTTTTTACCCTGGTGCTTTTAATGAAATAAGAAAATAATAATAATAATAATAAAGTTCAGTAGGAGCGAGGTTTGTGTGTGATGAGGGAAGGAGGAGAAGCAAACATATTAAACTCTTGTGAGAGCTTTTTAAATGAAAAGCAAGCTGCTTTTTCTGCATCTTAACATCAAAACCAATATATTGAGGCATCAGATCATCCGTCTCCACACCCCCCTGTCCACTACAACTGACTCTGTCAACCCAACTACCTGCATGTCTTCCCTCACCACATCCATAAATCTCCTCCTTGGTCTTCCTCTTTTCCTCCTTCCTGGCAGCTTCATCCTCAGTATTCTTCTACCGATATACCCCATGTCCCTCCTCCTCCCCATGTCCAAACCATCTCGCCTCCCTCACCTTGTCTCCAAAACGTCCTACATGCGCTGGCCACATCCCTCTTTACCTGCTGCCGCATCTCCTTGTACTCCTGCCTACTTTTCTCTTCTCTCTGCCAATCCCAATTCCTTTCCGCCAGGCTCTTTCTCCTTATGCTTCTCTGCACTTCCTCATTCCGCCACCACGTCTCTTTGTCTTCCTTTCTGAACATCATTATTATGTACATCTTTCTGCAAGTTGTCATTCTATATGTCTTCATTCTGTACATTCTTAGTTTGTATTTCTGTATTTGTTCCTTTACTAGTTAGCCAAAATCTTTTGTTTCACAGGGGATGAAATTAAACCTCTCCTGCCTACACTAGTAGTGTTAACTGCAGTGTTGTACTGCTACAACACCAGTTATAACATAATGCAGTATAAATAGTAGTAAGAAATATCATTATACTATGTATTGCGTCAAACCCGAACTCTATTTAATGCAACAAGAGACATTTCACCCAAATGATTAAGGTTAGAAAGCACATTTTTTAGGTGACTAAACTTGATCGTAAATATTTTTACTTTTGAATCCATAATTATTATGTAAATTTAAATGGTATTTAAACAGTGATGTCATGTGACAGTCATATTGTCCACCTAATTATACAGATATACATTGGCCTAAAATAAAAGGACTATATGCAGCCTTAAAAATAAGACAATCACCACCAACTCAAAAATGCTGCCTACGTTGGTCGCCTCCTCACAAACATGTAATGACAGTGTTCAAAATAACACTGCACCATGTAAGTGCGTAATTGTGACCCTGTGTCCACTGTACATCCAGAGGATAAGACATGACTGAGGACAGGTCTCAGCAGTAGAGACACATTGAAAGTCTGTTCAGGCAGAGTCTCCAGGGAATTCGCTGATTGGCACACACACATGCACACACACAAACATTCTGCTGCCAGTCCACAGTGGGTTGTAGCTGGATGAACTCCTCATGCTGTCGGTGAGCTTTAATTAGCCTTCTCTTAGTGCAGGAGGAAACCCCAAGCATCGATCTTTCCCTGCAAGAGCTTCGCTGGCACACACACACACACACACACACACACACACACACACACACACACACACACACGTACACACACACGTACACAAATACGCCCTAACTCGAGCATGGAACACTCACTACCACACACACTATTAGACAAACTCATAAGATACAACCTTGCATAAAAAAGGGAAAGCTTGATGAAGGGTAACATGATAAGCAATTTAAAGGTAGTTCATTGATTAGGTCATTGATCTACTTCAGATCCCAGAAACACAAATGCCATCGTTGCATCCTTAAGCAAGATTCAAGATCTCGTGGCTAGGAATGTTTTGTGGACTTCCAGGTTGCGACTTCAAAATATAGTTTACATACTTGAGAGGCCAAACCTACAGACAGCTAACCTGGTCAAAAGGTGGCAGATTTCTCTGTCTACTTTTATTCTCTGCCAACCACTAGTGAGAACAGCAGGGCAAACCAGTGCATTTTGTCCCAGTGGACTGTCCATCTGAGCCAGGAAAAAGTGCAGTAAACAGTTTAACTGTTTCCTAGTCCACACTATAACCTTTTAGTTTGAAAATGTTGTTTTTACGTTGCAGTGTGGCTTTCGAAAGCGATAACTTTTTAGTCATTGCCACAAAGCTTTAAAGAGCTGGAAAGTAAATACTGTACATGGCAGGCAGAAATGAAGCAGGTCGAGGCATGTTACGTTTTCCTCGTGCAGTACGGGGAAAACAAAAGTGTGGACGAAGAGCATTAAGACGGAATTTTTTTTTTTTTTTTTTTTATGTATTTGGGTTCATGTACTTGTAGCCCTAGTGGACCATTTCTGGGTACAGACACAATTCTCCCAGGTGTGTGCTGCCTTGACTGTACATCCAGTTCATATCAATCCCAGCAAGTGCCCTCAGCGAGGCCTTGGGTCCACCTGCACTGTGGAGAGCACTTTATGACCTTGTACTTGTTAGGTGATTTGTGATCAGACTGTCACAATGAAAACAGATCTTCATTTTTTTAAGAAGAATTTGAGGATCTGAGAAGCCACACTCATTTCTGAAAGGAGCAAGATTGAAGGTTATCACTTTGATTTGGAATGTCTGTATAGAAAATATGAAACTTAGAACCAACTGTGGAAAAAGGAGATCAGCTCCATTTACATGATCTATTCCTGTGGGTGCAGGGCATAAATAACGGGAAAACAGCAACATGTGAATGACAAGGAATAAGTTCAGGCTATGACTGAAACCACCAACACGACTTTCTAAAGAAGGCAGATCATCTTTCAAGTCTCCTCAGCCCAAGGTGGAAATATATGTGTCAAGTGTAACAGGATCTAATATTGATGGGGATCTGGGCTCTGAAAATCAACACTGCTGTAAAGAGGTTATTAGCTGCATAAGTAGTAGAATAGCTAACAAATTGCCTGTGTTTACCATACACAAGGCAGTGTTGCAAGACCAGAAAGCTAGCAGTGCATTTGTATCTGGATTTTGTGCTTTGTTTTGGGGAAACCACCAGCAAAATCATACAAGTAAAAATGGATGAAAGGCCATGCTATTTCTAACCCTTTATGTTAGCTAATGCATCCAGCAGTAAAGCTGATGGTCCACAACCTCTTTTAATGCTCTCAGTGAAGTCTTTACCCTGTAAAACTGTGAAACCTTTTGTGTGACTGGTGCTGTGTGAATGCGACGCTGCACATCAGCCCTCAATCCAATTTAGCCCATCACCATTTGAAGGGTGGCTGTCACAGCTTGTTTCGAGCCTGCCAGCACTGCATGCACGTTGGTGGAGGCTAATTTAAAAGCCTTTACAGTTCGTCTGTCAGTCTAGAAATATATCCCAGATATGTCCATAGGCATAGACGTACTTCATCGGCTCAGGATAGGAGGGAAAACCAGCTCTTGGGCTTCACACAGACACATAATCAGTGCTCATCCTTAAAATCCAGGGGGCTCAAAACTGGTTTCACAAGTGTGAGTTGTGCATCATGGCTCATTAGTCACTTAGAATCAAGCTTGGGAGCGAACCAAGAGAAGCATGCATTATGACACTAGTAGAATGCAGCCACGGGCCTGCAAAATCTTATGTGCAAGGCATGTGAAAGACCACAGAGAACTGGAAAAAAAAAAAAACGACTCCACAGCGAGAGAACAAAGGATCAATAATGGACACCTAATTCTATTTCCATTGAAAGATCTGGATAATATGGTAGGATTTGTTATAGAAACAGTGACGAATGCCCCTCGGCCATAATGCCCACTGCCTGGCTAGACGGCACCCCATGGAAAGGTTCCAGTCTTGAAAATTCCCAAAATTTTGCAACCCTAGTTAAGACACCCATATAGCAGCCTCAACAATAAGCAGATGGAGGTGTAACAATTGAGAACTACTCAAGTGTGCTAAGTCACAGACGTGATTATCAGGAGACCATAGAGGCTGTGGGACTCCAGTCCCTTTTTGCCAGCTAACTTTGCAAGCTTAATAGTGAACGGTAAAGTAAGGCCAGGGATGGAAGATCCTTTACTTTCCAAGCAACATTCCTGTACAAAGCAGCATGACAGATGAGCGGCTGGCTTTTGGACATTGCACTGAGTCATGGTTAGCAAGTTTAGCAAGATCACAAGGTAAACCAGTTCAAGGCATGAAGTAGATAGATGGCTGTATGGCTTTTTTCTACAAGTACTACATCATATGATCGTGTGTTGACTGTTGGAAGATCTCGACAGGTGTGTGCACGTGCACAAGAAGGTATATGGATTTTTATCCTTGCCTATGGCTTAGATAATAAACCATACCTTAAAATATTATCATTCTTAACATGCTAAAATAAACACTTGCAACAGGTAACAGAAAGCCTGGGCTAGGGGAAGAATACACTCTTGAATCGTGAGGCCAAGCGTTCTTTATTCCTGCGTACTGCATTTTTTAAGTGCACTTCGGGCGATGAACAGTGGGGGGTTTAGTGATACTGCATCGAGCGAGAGAAAGTAAGAGTGTGAGAGAGAGAGAGAGAGAGAGAGAGAGAGAGAGAGAGAGACAGTAGTCCTCAGGCTATTCCATCAGCTCATCAGGAGTGCTCTCAGTTGTATTCTGTCTTTGTGTGTGTGTGTGTGTGTGTGTGTGTGTGTGTGTGTGTGTGTGTGTGTGTGTGTGTGTGTGTGTGGGTGTGTCAGTGCATGTGACTGAAGGCAGGGAGACTGGTTTAAGTTATCGCACGCTCTAAATGTCAGTGTGCTTGTGCTTCCCCTCCCAGTCATGCCAGTCACTTTAAAGTGTATTTCTTCTCTCTCTCTCTCTCTCTCTCTCTCTCTCTCTCTCTCTCTCTCTCTCTCTCTCTCTCTCTCTCTCTCTCTCTCTCTCCCTCTCTCCCTCTCTCTCTCTCTACTGTGCTCTGTTCCTTGCTGTCGCTGTCACCTGGAGGATAACTAAATAATACACACCATAACAGAATCATAGAATTCTTGTTTTGGAAATGTGTGGTGATCCATCCTCTCTGTATGAGAACATATGGGTTACATTTCTAGGTGCTAAATAATGCACATTATAAGACTAAACATTCAGTAAGCAATGCTGCCGGTAAAAAAAAAACCTTGAAACTGGAAACTTTTAACCCTCAGGACATTCTGCTTACATTCTTCACTTCTGTGAATATGTTCTATCGGATAATATGTGTTAAGGTGAAAAAGTGAATAATCATTTATGTGATGTAGATGTTATATGAACTAAATGTGACGAAATGTGAAAACTGCACCGTATCAACAATTACTGAGTTCATTATGTCAATTCGGAACTAATAACCTACACATTTAAAAGACGAATGTTAATCGTGTCACGGTTTTGTATAGCAATGTTTAACACATGACAGAAACAGATTATTTTGTGCTGTGCTGTTCTACTGCAGCATTCTGAAGACTCTTTATACTCCATTGGCATTTGATAAACAGAAAACATCACTATAGCCACAATTCGGTTCGTTCTTTGCTTTCCTCAATTCCTAAAACAAAAATCCTCTATTTGCCTCAGGTCACTAAAAAAAGGTCTTCAAAAGCTGTCTCACTCTGTATGGAACTGGAACCGTATGTTACTATGGTTACAGCTGTTTGTAAGCAGCGCAGCCCTTTAGGACGCTGATTAAACTGACCACAAACTACCCGCGTGTTTAACGCTCTGAGCTCACACCTGAACTTCCAGCCAATCGCCATCCAGTATTCACTCAATGTAATGCCAAATAAAAAAAAAAAAAAAATACACATTTAGTTACATCATGGAAGGAAATCACATGAAACAGACTTTAGATTTTCTACTTTTTTGTATCCATTCAGGGTTAAAGAGTTATATTATGTGAAAAGAGCTGGATCTGACATCCCTGGAAAGCATCCCAGAGTTTCCTGACCCTATATATATATATATATATATATATATATATATATATATATATATATATATATATATATATATATATATATATATATATATACATATATATATATATATATATATATATATATATAGATATATATATATATATATTATTTTATTTTATTTTATTTTATTTTTTTATTTTTTTTTCACTTGTTGTAAGTGTTTTTCATAAACTAGGACAGATGAAAGGATTTGACCTGCTTGAGCGATCGATATTGAATCGGATGTGTCAGCTAATTCATCCCAATACAAACCTGACGCTTTAACCAGTATGGATATATAAAGCAAAAATGAGCTGTGTGAGCTCTCTCTTTCTTTTTCTATTATTATTATTATTTTGTTTCTTTTTTTACCTTGCACATTGCCCAGGTTTATGTTCGTTAGTAATTAAAATTACTTGAGAATATCACATGATGGACACAAAGAGAGGGAAAGTGGGATACAAAAGGGATTCGGGTAATTAATGAGTGCGTAAGAGGCAGAGTGGCCACTAGAGACCCATCTGGCTCGCTGTTTTCCAGATTCAGGTTGTAAAATATAGATGTGGGTGGTATTGTTTGTGCATGCTGCTTTACTGCTGCAGCTGGAGCTCTATGAAATGGCACTGAATGCTTCACACTCTCTCGGTCTCTGAAACTCTAATTTGTTACTCTCCGTTATAAACGAGTGAGTGATGATCGAGTTACAGTATCATTCAGATGTAAGGAAAAAGATTCACTTGTGCTAGAAAACGTGCTTTGAACAGCACGGAGTTAACTAAATGTACAAGCGTTTATTAAATCGTTTCCTCAGGTCAGATCTGTGTCCCTAGAATTTGTCTCCATTATAAAGCATTGCCATCATGAAGCAACATTATAACTCCATTATAATGTGCTGTAGTGCCTCAGTGTTGTGTAGCCTGTAGCACCGCACGTATCTCCATCTAAACCCAGAAATGTTCTACCGAATTAGGATCTGTTGAATGAGCTTGTGTTGCGTTTGTTTGATGATGTGATAGATGTAGTTGTGTGTCAGTGTTTAGGTTGTGATGGGATGTTTGTAGGTCACTGTTTAGGTTGTGATGGGATTGTTTTTGTGTCAGTGTTCAGGTTGTGATGGGATTATTGTGTATCAGGGTTTAGGTTGTGATGTGATAGATATAGTTGTGTGTCAGTGTTTAGGATGGGATGTGATGGTTGTGTGTCAGGGTTTAGGTTGTGATGTGATGGTTGTGTGTCAGTGTTTAGGATGGGATGTGATGGTTGTGTGTCAGGGTTTAGGTTGTGATGTGATGGTTGTGTGTCAGTGTTAAGGTGGGATGTGATAGTTGTGTGTCAGGGTTTAAGTTGTGCTGTGATAGTTGCATGTCAGGGTTTAGGTTTTGATGTGATGGATGTGTGTCAGTGTTTAGGTTGTGATGTGATGGTTGTGTGTCAGGGTTTAGGTTGTGATGTGATGGCTGTGTGTCAGGGTTTAGGTCGTGATGTGATGGTTGTGTGTCAGGGTTAAGGTTGTGCTGTGATAGTTGTGTGTCAGGGTTTAGGTTGTGATGTGATGGTTGTGTGTCAGGGTTAAGGTTGTGCTGTGATAGTTGTGTGTCAGGGTTTAGGTTGTGATGTGAAGGTTGTGTGTCAGGGTTTAGGTTGTGATGTGATGGTTGTGTGTCAGGGTTTAGGTTGTGATGTGATGGTTGTGTGTCAGGGTTTAGGTTGTGCTGTGATGGAGGTTGCTGTGTGCCAGGCAATAGTGTGTGCTGTACGAGTTGTAGCTGCAACACACTCTAATGAGGTGTACTCTTTAATCTACTCTAATCTTTCCACTGTGTGTGTGTGTGTGTGTGTGTGTGTGTGTGTGTGTGTGTGTGTGTGTGTGTGTGTGTGTGTGTGTGTGTGTGTGTGTGTGTGAGCATGTGTTCATATGTGTACAAACAAAAAAAAAAGGGGGGAAAAATGTTTTAACGTGCTCTCTAACCTTGTTGCTTTGGCTATTCTTATAATGAGCTTGGCACACAAACACACACACACACACACACACACACACTTAGGGCAGTAGACAAACAGAATCCAATAGGAAGTATGGAAACAAACAGACCTGCACTTGGCTAATGGCAGCAATTTAAGAAAACGCAGGAGGGTGGTTGAGACAAAGAGAGAAAGAAAAAAAAGGCAAGAGAGGAGCTGTGTGAGTGCAGTCTCTAATGAGGTAGCCAGCGAGGCACTATCACTTTACCACAGTACACTGATGAGGCGTCTGATGGTGTCAGGCAATGAAAAGCTCGTCCTGTTCTCCTTGTTAAATATATCTGTGTATACCCTCTCTCTCTTTCTTTCCGTCTGTCTGTCTCTATCACTCTGTCTGTCTCTCTCACTCCGCATTTCCTACCTCATTAGAAAAGAACTGTCTTTTTATCTTTTGCTTTAAGTACTGTCATGCAGTTTGTGTCTCTGTGTCTGTGTGTGTCTATGTGTTTTGCCTTGGACATTTTAGGGAGAGTGGGAGTAGTGAAGGGCAGCATGCTAAGCCTGCATTGCCTCTTGGCATTTCGTAGACTCGCTCAGTGTATACCCTGCTCACAATTAGCGAGCGCTGTCGTGCAGGGCTTTCTAGCTTAATGAGGATAAGGAGAATTATGGCCGATGTGCATTAAGAGTGAATCCCGATAGGCAGGCAGGCCGCGTGCAGGTTTGGCATCCCGTTACGGAACCGTAGGGAAAACGATCTTTTGACATTAGAGATCATTAGATACTGCAACCACACACGTTGCATAAGTAAATAGCGTTAAATGTTAAAAGTATGCTGGTGATTCAAACGTGACGTGTACTAAATTATTCTGTCGCACTATAACGACACACGTCATCCCTTACTGTTCTCCAGCCTATCGAATTGCATCAATAAATAAACTCCACCAGTAAAATAGCCAGGAGGCATGGAGCTGAATGCTGATAAGCCCCATGGGTGTGTCCCAGCGATCACGGGGCACAACTGGTGTCTGCAGGGCCATCGTTCCTTTAATGCAGAGAGAGCCATGTGATGGAGGATTAGTGCGTTTATTAACAACTAAAATAATTCTTCATTGAAGAATTCATTACCTTGATGATACCCCTGACTCAGAACACTCTCAGTATCCTACCAATCATTACGAACCTCATACTGCTGCGAGAACAAGTAGATATATTTATTGTACTTTACACTGTATTTGTTTATATGTAGGAGAATGTGTTGGAAAATAAAGCTTTGGGAAGGTGTTGTGGTGGAGATTGGGAAGGTGTTGTGGTGGAGATTGGGAAAGCGTGGTGGAGATTGGGAAAGCGTTGTGGAGTTTGGGGAAGCCGTTGTGGTGGAGTTTGGGAAGGCGTTGTGGTGGAGTTTGGAAAGGCGTTGTGGTGAGTTTGGGAAGGCGTTGTGGTGGAGTTTGGGAAGGCGTTGTGGTGGAGTTTGGGAAGGCGTCGTGGTGGAGTTTGGGAAGGCGTCATGGTGGAGTGTGGGAAGGCGTTGTTGTGGAGTTTGGGAAGGCGTTGTGGTGGAGTTTGGGAAGGCGTTGTGGTGGAGTTTGGGAAGGCGTCGTGGTGGAGTTTGGGAAGGCGTCGTGGTGAGTTTGGGAAGGCGTCATGGTGGAGTGTGGGAAGGCGTTGTTGTGGAGTTTGGGAAGGCGTTGTGGTGAGTTTGGGAAGGCGTTGTGGTGGAGTTTGGTAAGGCGTTCAGGTGGAATGTGGGAAAGGCGTTGTGGTGGAGTTTGGGAAGGCGTTGTGGTGGAGTTTGGGAAGGCGTTGTGGTGAGTTTGGGAAGGCGTTCAGGTGGAATGTGGGAAAGGTGTTGTGGTGAAGTGTGGAAAGGCGTTCGGGTGGAGTGTGGGGAAGTCGTTGTGGTGAGGAGTTGGGAAGGCGTTCGAGTGGAATGTGGGGAAGGCGTTGTGGTGGAGTTTGGTAAGGCGTTGTGGTGGAGTTTGGGAAGGCGTTGTGGTGGAGTGTGGGAAGTCGTTGTGGTGGAGTGTGGGAAGGCGTTGTGGTGAGTTTGGGAAGGCGTTGTGGTGAGTTTGGTAAGGCGTTGTGGTGGAGTTTGGGAAGGCGTTGTGGTGCAGTTTGGTAAGGCGTTGTGGTGGAGTTTGGGAAGGCGTTGTGGTGGAGTTTGGGAAGGCGTTGTGGTGGAATGTGGGAAGGCGTTGTGGTGGAGTTTGGGAAGTCGTTGTGGTGGAGTGTGGGAAGGCGTTGTGGTGGAGTGTGGGAAGTCATTGTGGAGGAGTGTGGGAAGGGGTTGTGGTGAGTTTGGGAAGGCGTTGTGGTGAGTTTGGTAAGGCGTTGCGGTGGAGTTTGGGAAGGCGTTGTGGTGGAATGTGGGAAGGCGTTGTGGGGGAGTTTGGGAAGGCGTTGTGGTGGAGTTTGGAAAGGCGTTGTGGTGAGTTTGGGAAGGCGTTGTGGTGGAGTTTGGGAAGGCGTTGTGGTGGAGTTTGGGAAGGCGTCGTGGTGGAGTTTGGGAAGGCGTCGTGGTGAGTTTGGGAAGGCGTCATGGTGGAGTGTGGGAAGGCGTTGTTGTGGAGTTTGGGAAGGCGTTGTGGTGAGTTTGGGAAGGCGTTGTGGTGGAGTTTGGTAAGGCGTTCAGGTGGAATGTGGGAAAGGCGTTGTGGTGGAGTTTGGGAAGGCGTTGTGGTGGAGTTTGGGAAGGCGTTGTGGTGAGTTTGGGAAGGCGTTCAGGTGGAATGTGGGAAAGGTGTTGTGGTGAAGTGTGGAAAGGCGTTCGGGTGGAGTGTGGGGAAGTCGTTGTGGTGAGGAGTTGGGAAGGCGTTCGGGTGGAATGTGGGGAAGGCGTTGTGGTGGAGTTTGGTAAGGCGTTGTGGTGGAGTTTGGGAAGGCGTTGTGGTGGAGTGTGGGAAGTCGTTGTGGTGGAGTGTGGGAAGGCGTTGTGGTGAGTTTGGGAAGGCGTTGTGGTGAGTTTGGTAAGGCGTTGTGGTGGAGTTTGGGAAGGCGTTGTGGTGCAGTTTGGTAAGGCGTTGTGGTGGAGTTTGGGAAGGCGTTGTGGTGGAATGTGGGAAGGCGTTGTGGTGGAGTTTGGGAAGTCGTTGTGGTGGAGTGTGGGAAGGCGTTGTGGTGAGTTTGGGAAGGCGTTGTGGTGAGTTTGGTAAGGCGTTGTGGTGGAGTTTGGGAAGGCGTTGTGGTGCAGTTTGGTAAGGCGTTGTGGTGGAGTTTGGGAAGGCGTTGTGGTGGAATGTGGGAAGGCGTTGTGGTGGAGTTTGGGAAGTCGTTGTGGTGGAGTGTGGGAAGGCGTTGTGGTGGAGTGTGGGAAGTCATTGTGGAGGAGTGTGGGAAGGCGTTGTGGTGAGTTTGGTAAGGCGTTGCGGTGGAGTTTGGGAAGGCGTTGTGGTGGAATGTGGGAAGGCGTTGTGGGGGAGTTTGGGAAGGCGTTGTGGTGGAGTTTGGAAAGGCGTTGTGGTGAGTTTGGGAAGGCGTTGTGGTGGAGTTTGGGAAGGCGTTGTGGTGGAGTTTGGGAAGGCGTCGTGGTGGAGTTTGGGAAGGCGTCGTGGTGAGTTTGGGAAGGCGTCATGGTGGAGTGTGGGAAGGCGTTGTTGTGGAGTTTGGGAAGGCGTTGTGGTGAGTTTGGGAAGGCGTTGTGGTGGAGTTTGGTAAGGCGTTCAGGTGGAATGTGGGAAAGGCGTTGTGGTGGAGTTTGGGAAGGCGTTGTGGTGGAGTTTGGGAAGGCGTTGTGGTGAGTTTGGGAAGGCGTTCAGGTGGAATGTGGGAAAGGTGTTGTGGTGAAGTGTGGAAAGGCGTTCGGGTGGAGTGTGGGGAAGTCGTTGTGGTGAGGAGTTGGGAAGGCGTTCGGGTGGAATGTGGGGAAGGCGTTGTGGTGGAGTTTGGTAAGGCGTTGTGGTGGAGTGTGGGAAGTCGTTGTGGTGGAGTGTGGGAAGGCGTTGTGGTGAGTTTGGGAAGGCGTTGTGGTGAGTTTGGGAAGGCGTTGTGGTGGAGTTTGGAAAGGCGTTGTGGTGCAGTTTGGTAAGGCGTTGTGGTGGAGTTTGGGAAGGCGTTGTGGTGGAGTTTGGGAAGGCGTTGTGGTGGAATGTGGGAAGGCGTTGTGGTGGAGTTTGGGAAGTCGTTGTGGTGGAGTGTGGGAAGGCGTTGTGGTGGAGTGTGGGAAGTCGTTGTGGAGGAGTGTGGGAAGGCGTTGTGGTGAGTTTGGGAAGGCGTTGTGGTGAGTTTGGTAAGGCGTTGCGGTAGAGTTTGGGAAGGCGTTGTGGTGGAATGTGGGAAGGCGTTGTGGGGGAGTTTGGGAAGGCGTTGTGGTGGAGTGTGGGAAGTCGTTGTGGTGGAGTGTGGGAAGTCGTTGTGGTGGAGTTTGGGAAGGCGTTGTGGTGAGTTTGGGAAGGCGTTGTGGTGCAGTTTGGTAAGGCGTTGCGGTGGAGTTTGGGAAGGTGTTGTGGTGGAATGTGGGAAGGCGTTGTGGGGGAGTTTGGGAAGGCGTTGTGGTGGAGTGTGGAAATGCTTTATGGAGGAGTTTGGGAAGGTGTTGTGGTGGAGTTTGGGAAGGCGTTGTGGTGAGTTTGGGAAGGCGTTGTGGTGAGTTTGGTAAGGCGTTGTGGTGGAGTTTGGGAAGGCGTTGTGGTGCAGTTTGGTAAGGCGTTGTGGTGGAGTTTGGGAAGGCGTTGTGGTGGAATGTGGGAAGGCGTTGTGGTGGAGTTTGGGAAGTCGTTGTGGTGGAGTGTGGGAAGTCGTTGTGGAGGAGTGTGGGAAGTCGTTGTGGAGGAGTGTGGGAAGTCGTTGTGGAGGAGTGTGGGAAGGCGTTGTGAGTGTGGGAAGGCGTTGTGAGTGTGGGAAGGCGTTGTGAGTGTGGGAAGGCGTTGTGGTGAGTTTGGGAAGGCGTTGTGGTGAGTTTGGTAAGGCGTTGCGGTGGAGTTTGGGAAGGCGTTGTGGTGGAATGTGGGAAGGCGTTGTGGTGTAGTGTGGGAAGGCGTTGTGGTGTAGTGTGGGAAGTCGTTGTGGTGGAGTGTGGGAAGGCGTTGTGGTGAGTTTGGGAAGGCGTTGTGGTGCAGTTTGGTAAGGCGTTGCGGTGGAGTTTGGGAAGGTGTTGCGGTGGAATGTGGGAAGGCGTTGTGGGGGAGTTTGGGAAGGCGTTGTGGTGGAGTGTGGAAATGCTTTATGGAGGAGTTTGGGAAGGTGTTGTGGTGGAGTTTGGGAAGGCGTTGTGGTGGAATTTGGGAAGGCGTTGTGGTGGAGTTTGGGAAGGCGTTCGGGTGGAATGTGGGTAAGGCGTTTGGGTGGAGATTGGGAAGGCATTTGGGTGGAATGTGGGGAAGGCATTTCTTGTGAAGTGTGGGTTTTTTCAGTTTTTTCCACCTTTATATTATTTAATCCTTTGGGTGATAAACCCGATAATATAACACTGTAATGTGGTGTAAATTATCAATCAAAACATGATTTACTTTTTCTTATCGTTCCACTTGTATATGAAACACAATTGAAAGAGAAAGAGATGGAGAGATTGAGAGAGAGAGATTGAGTGAGATGGCTTGTGCAGAAAACAAATTACAACATCAGCATGTATTGTTTTTTTCTTAACCATATGTTCACACACACGATAATGCCTGTAAATGAGACACACTTACATATAACACACACACACACACACACACACACACACACACACACACACACACACACACACACACACACACACACCTGTTCTTACAGTGCAGCAATACAATCTGTTAGGGTGAATATTAATACTGACATCATTATCACAGCCCACGGCAGGCTGAATGCTGTGTGTGTGAAAGCGAGAGAGAGAGAGAGAGAGAGAGAGAGAGAGGGGGAATATGTACCAGAAAAGGAATTATTTTCAAGTCTTTTCAGCCAATCAACCAAATGATTAATTCAGATTCTGTCACCAGTTTGTTTTTGTTACATTCTGTGGAACCGCAGTGCCGCCACAGCGGGTACCAGAGTGCTTTTACATTTCCTTCTTTTTTGCAAATGTTGATCTGGACAGAAGGAAAGACTTAGTGTATGGAAGTAAACAATAAGTAATGAAGTGATTAATTCAATATAGTGTCTCATTCAAACAAGTTAATCAAATGACTGGCACATATCTACTATTTGTGAGTTGAAGAAAATGGAAAAACAGACAGTGGGGGTGTGTGTGTGTGTGTGTGTGTGTGTCTGTGTGTGTGTGTGTGTGTGTGTGTGTGTGTGTGTGTGTGTGTGTGTGTGTCTGTCTGTGTGTGTGTGTGATGGCCACAGCTGGTTCAAGGTTTGTTGCCTAAAAATGGGGCTTTATGCATGAGAGGGACAGCTGATGGTCTGCTATCTTCTGCCTCTCTCTTTCTCTAACTCTCTCTACCTCTGTTTATGACTCTTTTCCTTCTCTATCTCTCGCTCTCTTTCTCTCCCGACACACACACACAAATGCACATTGTTCTCAGACTCTCCTTCAATTCTTTCTCCCAATAAGTTATACAGAGACACGCCATACAACTCTTTCCATACACACACACACACACACACACACACACACACACACACACACACACACACACACACACACACACACACACAGTATTAGTGTGTGTGTGTGTGTGTGCTGCAGGACAAATGTGCAGCTAAGTTCAGGACTCACACAGTTGTTCCAGACTAAATAGAAATCTATTTTACACCCTTGTCTCTGCAGCACCATTCCCCAATCGTACTGTTTCATAAGAGACTCATAAGTGTGTGTGTGTGTGTGTGTGTGTGTGTGTGTGTGTGTGTGTGTGTGTGTGTGTGTGTGTGTGTGTGTTTCCTAAGCGAGCACAGTGTTTCATAAGAGCTTGTGTATGTGGTGTGTAGTGGAGTGTTTTAGTGGCTCATTTGGTGCAGTGTGGGGTGTGAAGTTATAGAACAGTGTTACAGTGCCGTGTGTAATACAGTGCCTGCTGTGTGTGTGTGTGTGTGTGTGTGTGTGTGTGTGTGTGTGTGTGTGTGTGTGTGTGTGTGTGTGTGTGTGCGCCTGCCATTGACAAGGACAAACAGGTTCTGTATAGCTACAGCAGGAGCAGGGGATGATGAAGGGAGGTGTGGAAAGGGCCAGGCTGGTGTGGGGGTTAGGTGCGAGAAGGATGCAGCTGTTGCTCTCGTCAACTTTAGGGAGAGGGGGATGAAGTAAGAATTAAAAAGAGGGAGGGGGTAACAACAGGCATGACTGAGACAACAGAGACACAATAACACCAAATGGAGATAGAGAGAGAGAGAGAGAGAGAGAGAGAGAGAGAGAGAGAGAGAGAGAGAGAGAGGGTACAGATTTATTATGGCCAGAGAGGAGAATCTGTGCTCATCGCACGAAGATGAGTTTAAAACAGGAATGTGCATCCTATAAAAATCAACAACAAATTTTTACCTTTTTACCCAAAATTTCATTTTTGGAAGAAACTCCTACCCAATGTAATGTCCTGAAAACACTCGCCCCTGAGCTCTAACTTCCTGTGTCCTAACAGTGCATTCCTACTACCTTCTACATGTTTATTTAGAACCTGTGACGCCATTTCCCACCTCAGGATGCATGATCTGCAAAGTGTTTGTCGAAGATAATTTTTTTTAAATAAACAAGAAAAAGAAGAAGGGAAACTTTACTATGAGCGAGCTCACAGTATTGGAGAAAAGCTCACTAAGAAGACATCAGGATAAAACCTCGAAAAGGAATGAGAAATAATATTTGGGAAATGTGTATGGCATCAATGTAATCCAGTTTGGGTTTTGCCCCTGGTTGTCTCAGATTCTTGTTCTTGGGTGATGGGAAAGCAAACCAGTGTGGTTTTCTGCTCTCGTAGCCCATCCACCTCAAGGTTCATAGCATGCTAGGATGCTTTGCTGCGCACTACACTTGTACAGAGTGATTATTTGAGTTATTTGTAGCAGTGGCAGATTTTGGCCTTTTTCCTCTGATCTCTCTGATCTATTTTATTCACAGAACCATTTCTGAAATACTCAAACCAAACCAATCTGGCTCCAGCAACTATGTGATTACATGATTTTTTTTTTTTTTCATAATATTAATCTCAACATTATTTAATGCAGAAGTCTGCTGGCAAATGATTGGATAGGATAATTGGATAGAATTTTTCGTTCAGGCATTCCTCATACAGTAAAGAGCATTTCAGTCCAGAACAACCGACTCATTAATGTACAAATATTTCTCAAAAATATGATTTGCAAACAATTGTAAACTGTGCAAAATCAGGGGCTCAAACGTTCCAATAAAGAACAGTGTTCCATAAACAAAACCTGCTCTGTTCCCTTGCCACCGCATTTTATAATTGTTGCTAAAAATTGGTAAAGGCCCGGGGGTTGAAACATGGCCGCAGGAAACGAGGAAACAAAGAGTAGAAAGGCGTTTGCTGTGCTGTGTGTAGAAAGGAAAACACACACACACACACATAGGCGGTAGAAGAATGTGTGTGTGTGAATTCTTATTTCACTGCATCCATTTTGCTAAAAGTGGGAAAGAACATTCAAACAGCATCTCACAATGACTGCCTGCATTCGTTATAAAGCTGTACACACTGCAGTTACAGTATAATACGTATAAAAAAAAACAATCCTGGAAATCATATAAGAGATGGAACTGGACCTTCTCGCATATTGCCGCATTTGTGTGTGAGAAAATAAGGCAAATATTCTTAGATCTTCAGGAGCTTATTGTGCACAGGCTCCAGAGCGAAGGATCTCTGTGCGGGGATGTGCGAGTCATTAAAGCACGTTGTGGGTTTACTCGCTTTCTGTTCGCTCAACTAGATCGTCACTGAAACAAATTGAACTTTGGGTTTCAAATTTAAGGAAAATAAGACAGTATCCCTCGTTGCACTTCGTTTTGTGGTTGGTGGCCCTTTAAAAGTCAGGGTTCGCTAAAAATCAATACAAAAAATGTAACCTGTAATAAAGACAACATTTCTATCCTGATGATAGATAGAAAAACCAGCTTATGAACTTGAGTGATGTAGCTAAGGTTGAGAAACTGTCAGGCTCTGCCGACTTTTTTTGTACACAATCCAAACACTAAATAAATACACATACACAGTGACCTTGAAGCACCTTGAACATCTGCTCCAACACATCCATGTTTATTTATAAAGACTTTTTGGTGAAGAATTTGTGACCTTTATCCCTTAATGCATCAAGTGGTCAAGTTTGCATCACTCTGTTATTCTTAACAGGAAAGCTGTAGGCTTTGTGTGTGTGTGTGTGTGTGTGTGTGTGTGTGTGTGTGTGTGTGTGTGTGTGTGTGTGTGTGTGTGTGTGTGTGTGTGTGTGTGATGGAACTCACGTCTGGCCCATCTATCATCTCTCTCCAACAGCTGTGAAGTGTGTAGGTCTCTAGAGACTCAGCTCTACACACACACACACACACACACACACACACACACACACACACACAAACACACACAAACACACACACACACACACACACACAAACTCACACCGTACTGCTTGGTAATTCATAGCTGCTAATAAACACACATCCAGTTACTTCCTGTGGGATCTCTGGCCTTGGACAGCATATGGTGAAGACAAAACCTGGGCTGGGTTTAACATTTGACAGATTTCAGATCTCTTCAATTCCATACTCAGTTTTTTTCAGCATCTTTGATGTCATTTTCACTGCTGACGCTCTTCTATTGGACACACTTCCCCCAAATTTCACCTTCATAAGACGGTGTTTTGGGTGGGGATTATTGAGTTACTGCATCAGCAACTGCATTTCTCTCTGTCAGAGTATTAGATGACTTTGTGTGTGTATGTGTGTGTGCCATCTGCTGAGTGTGAGGTTGAGAGAACATGTGTTTGGTAAATGCCTCAGTCAGTCTGTAGGTATGTTTCCAACCAAATATTTCTCAAAAGCATCCTGGCAAATTCTTGGCAAAATTCAAACAGGAAATCTTTTGTCGTTTGCCCAAATACTACAGTCCTGTGAATGTTCCAGAAAGGAACAAGGAGATTGAATAAACACTGAGCCAAACACACACAGAGTCTGGACCACACACTCGTTACACAGTGTTTTGTTTAATGTTCTTTTTATCCGTTAAGGTTTTTTACTTAATATAGAGGATCTGTTTGGTTTAGTCTAGAATTATATCAATTCTGCATTAATTTGCATTCACCTTACGTATAATGCACAGGAAATGCAATTATACAATTAATGTAATTTATGTATTTATAATCTCCAGAAGAAGATAAGCTATGAGAGAGAGAGAGAGAGAGAGAGAGAGAGAGAGAGAGAGAGAGAGAGAGAGAGAGAGAGAGAGAAGGAGAAAGCAGACGAAACAGAAGGGAAAGGGGAGACAGCAGACAGAGAGGGAGGAGAGAGACAGATAGAGGGAGAAAGAGGGGGTAAATAAATAGACAGACAGACTGCAGACAGTGGGGACAGAGAGACGGACAGATAGACAGCAGACAGATAGATAGGGGAGAGAGAGACAGAATGAGGGGGTAGAGAAATAAACAGACAGACTGCAGACAGTTGGGACAGAGAGACAGACAGATAGACTGCAAACAGATAGAGAGGCGAGAGAGAGACAGATAGAGAGAGAAAGAGGGGGTAAAGAAATAGACAGACAGACTGCAGACACTGGGGACAAAGAGATATACAGATAGATAGATAGATAGATAGATAGATAGATAGATAGATAGATAGATAGATAGATAGATAGATAGATAGATAGATAGATAGATAGATAGAAAGTGGGGACAGAGAGACAGAAAGGGGGGGTGGACAGACAAATAAAAGGGAAGCTCAACAGGTCTAATTGTGTTTGGAAGTGAGGAGTAAAGGAAGATGGTCCCTGTTTAAGTCAATGCACTTATTTTGATCAATGTTTTGTGTGTGCTTGTGCTTGTGCTTGTATGTTATTGATCCGTTTCAATGCAGAAATTAGCTGTTTTGGGAGCAGCTTTGTTTTGCCTAAAGCCAGGGTTGTGTGTGTGTGTGTGTGTGTGTGTGTGTGTGTGTGTGTGTGTGTGTGTGTGTGTGTGTGTGTGTGTGTGTGTACATGTTTATAGAGCTCTGATTGGCGTTGTCAGATTCAATCTCTCTCACTGTCCCTCCCTAAACTACACCTCTCATCCGAACCCCACACACTCATTTAAATTTAATGAGAGTTGCCCCTCACAAAAGCTTTTGTGCGTGTGTGTGTTGCAGTGAACAGCGGAGATGGCATTGATTACGGCCAACAGAAGCGGGAAAACGTTGGGGATCTCATTCAAGAGACACTGGAGGTGTTCGAGCGTTATGGGGGAGAGGACGCCTTCATTAACATCAAATATATGGTGCCAACATATGAGTCCTGTCTCCACAACTAACACAGACACACACACACACAAACACTCAACTGCTATACCCTGAGCCTTATACTCATACTAATAAATTAGTGGCCTGATTCATTGCATTATTCTTGTGAGTTTCCTTTGAATTCATGAAACATTAAAGCCTGCGTTGTGATGTCACTATGATGTCAATGTGTGTTTTTACTTTAAAAGATCCCTGACACTTTCAGCCATATTTGCTTTTTTTTCAAACTGTTAGCACAAAGTTGAATGCACACTACTGTATAAAATGTATTTGGTTGCAGCATGAAATTTTTCCTTCACTTCAACTTCAAACCTGTTTCAAAATGACCCTATTAAACACCAGTGGAATGAATTGGAATGCTAACTGCAAGCAAGGCCTCTTTACCCAACATCAGAAACACCCTTGTAGCTGAATGAGCACGAATCTCCAAAACTAAAGTCAAAAATCTAGTGGAACATCTTCCCAAAAAAGTGGAGGATGTTATAACATCAAATAGAGACCCATTGTGGAATGAGATGTTCTTTAAGCACAAAAGACCTCCTATTCCACAGGTGTCCACAAACATCTGTCCATGAAGTGTAGATTCATTGTCATATCTCGAGTATGGGCACATTTGTTTTGCTTCTTAAATTCCATGTAATTAAACTAATACCATTTACGCCATGTCCCGATACTGTTATAGAGTTATAGTGTGTGCGTGTTTTGCAATGTTGTGTTTGGTGAATTGAAAAGTAAGCGAGTTAATCACATGATTTATCACAGCAGGTGACTCATTTCCTGCAGTTAATGATGATTAATAACACTTAGGAATTCTGCCCAATTTAGTCCTAATTAAGCGTGTTGGAATTAAAACTAACAGTGTATTGGCCACATTTCATTAGAAGTAAAAAAAAAAAAAAAAAAAAAAAAAATCAAAGCTTATTAAGGCTTAGTATTAAATCTCCGGTGTTGTACAACAATTTGTGTTGTCCTTCCACAAACACATGTGACTTAATAATGCTGGGGAGGGGATGACATAGGGAGGCGGGGCTATTTTTGCTGTCATATTCGAATGAAATGGAAATAAACCATGGAAGTGGTAGTGGTATAGGTGATGGACTTCCAAGCAGAAGTTGGAGTTCAAATCCCAGAGCAGTGATTGGTCAGTCTTTTCATCAGGTTAAAAGGGACATTTTTTGTAGCAGCAGAATAGAATGGTCAAGGATTGACAGGATTGGACAAACATTTTTGAAGAATGGACAGTATTGGCCAAACCTTTTTCAGGAGTGGTTGGGATTGTCCAAGCTTTTTTCAGGAATGGACAGGATTGGCCAAAACATTTGTAAAGAATGGACAATATTGTTCGTGTGAAAACAGATGGGACTGGTCAACACTTCTAAACAACATGTCAATAACTGATGTTTGTTTAGTAGATAATTTACACGCACTTTATAGACTAGCAACTCATCCCTAGTCCCAGTTTGCTATGGGGTTGACTCCTTCAACCCTGAAGGTTTAGGGTTGAAGGAGTCAACCCCATAGCAAACTGTTCCTGCAAGAACTTCAGAACTGAACCAGTATTCAACCATTGTAAGACCATTGACAGAGCTCACCAAAGGTTACCCACCCACGTCTGGCCAACATCGAAAGGCTGAAGGTGTTCAGAAATATTATAAAGAGTCAAGTCATGCCTGCATGATGCATTTTCCTGAAGCAATGTTCACAAAGACAGATTCAGTACAATGAAGAAAACCAATATCCAACATTTGGAATTACTAAAACATCCATCTGACATTTAGCGGGGCTCATTTATTTCTCCTTTTCTGTGAACTGGAGGATTACATGCTCTAAACATGACTTAGTGAGAATCTAACACTGGGATGTGTTTTATTGTTATTGGAAAATTGCCAGTAATTTGCAGAAGCTGATATTCATCTATGCCTGGCCTTGACTTTATTGCTACATATAGCCTAGAGGCAGCAATGGAAAGTATTTCTAAAACAGGCTGACAGACATGTTATTCTCACTGTTGTCTTGGTCCTTGGAGTATGACGCTAAAACTCACCCTGGACTAAGCATCTGAATATTGACATCAGAACAGAAAAAAATCCTGACGTGGCCCGAAACTGATGTTTTCAAGATGAATGCAATGTGGGTGTTCCTTCTGCTTTAAAATGTGTACGTGTCTACAATCCCAAACAGCAATGTAAGATGTTTCATGCGGTCACATCACCAGGTGGTGTTTTTCCTCTACAGCCGCGGTCCAACTGCTAATTTAGGTTGTCACTGATGTAACAAATCTGATTCGGGTCATCAGGTAGTTATTATGATTGGGCTCAGAACACAGCAGACAGATGTGTCATTAATAGAGCAGGTGTGATCACAGTCGTCTTGAAATAAGTTATCAGGCGGCAGTCGCAATGCTGAGAACACGCAAATAGGGGTTCCTCGGATCTCCGTCTCTCATGCATGCAAAGTTGCAGCTGTTTTATTTTGGTCGGCGTCATGCCTCTCTGACATGCGTGTGCATGTTTAGCATGTGTGGAATCTGACCAGGCGTGAAGTTCACCTGTCTCTACAGAGGAATGAGGTTTGGGGTGACTGCTGCCTTCCCTGGAAAGAATGCCGCTGCTTCTTTTAATCTCACATGACCGTGATAATCCATCTCCCATAGCTCGCTCTGTGTATCTCCTCACTCTTCTCTCCGTTTCTGTTGTTATCATTAGACAGGTTGCCATTGCAGCCATCACAGCTGTCACTTTGGCACCAGACTTTTTTTTGTCCATACCCCCCTCCCCCTCCCCCTCTTAAGGCTTGGAAGGTGACTTATTGACAAAAAGCCAGACTCAACATATTGTGACACTAAAGGTCTAGTTGTTGAATTATACCTGCTGCAGAAAAGTGAGATAAAACACACATTGGGTGTTGTGATGCAATTTGAAATGCAGTTCCTAGCGCTTTCTTGCTCTTACCCTATTGAAAAGTACTGGTACGCCTAAATCTTCCAGCCATATCTGTTTTTTCCTGAAACAGTTACCACAAAGTTGAAGGCACATGATTTTTTCCAGAATTTGCCTTTCAGTATAGTAGCTTTAAAGTTTTCCTTTTCTTTGAACTAGGACTCCTAAACCTGTTCTAGCATGACAATGAACAAAGCCAGCTCCCTGAAGATATGCTTTACTTGGGTTGGAGTGGAAGATCTTGAGTGGCCTGCAGTAGCGCTCTGACCTCAATCCTGTTGTTCACCTTTGGGATGAATTGGAACGCTGCCTGCACCCCAGGCCTCCCAATACATCCCTACCTGATGCTATTAACTCCCTTGTGGCTGAATTAGCAGAAATCTCCACAAGCCCACTCCAAAATCTAGCGGAACATCTTCTCAGAAGGGTGGAAGTTATTATAACTGCAAATGGGACTGCATGTGGAATGGAATGTTCAAAAATAACATACAAATCTTATGGTTAGGTCCAGAAACTTGCCTATGTATAGTGAATTCGTATTCAATAACACTTGTGTTTGATGCTGCTTAATGAAGTCAATTCATTCCGACAGACGATTTCTGATTTGATACCGTGCGCTTGTGAGAAACAGTTTGAAGCCCAGGCTAAGGAAGGAGCGCACACTATGGCCTCCAGGGGGCGGGGCAGAAAAATAAGGACCATAGGTGTGCTGTTAGTGACAGGATGACTGGCGAAAACCGGCTAGGAACAGGCCACAAGAGCACAACGCAGCCTGTTACTGTTGCTTTATTGGACGTTATTGGAATTCGTAAATGTGCTTTAAAACAGTGTCAGCAAATTAGCACACAGTTCTGATGAATTATGAATAAAAGCTAGCATTAGGAAGGAATGTATGAATGGATGGAAGTCCCTGGTGGTTCTGGAAATTGTAAAGTTAAAATTGATATAATGCAGAGATGAAGCATGTAGCTGAGCTAAAACAACAGGAGAAAAAAAGAAGGGTTGAACTGGAAGAAAATAGAGAGGCTGATGTAGAAAAACAGGTGGGAAACACACATGAGGGAAAGAGAAGTAAGTGTGTGTGGTGGGGGTTGATGCCAGGAATAAATTGCCCTTTGGGAGCTATTTGTCTTCTTCATTGCAGGGCCACAAACGTCCCTGCAGCAGCCACTAAACACGTGCAAGCTCTGTACCAACACAGACTTATTCATCTGTAGTACTTTGCTCAGGATGTTCAGCTGTGACTCTCTTTATCCCTCTTTCACACACACACACACACACACAAACATTCATTCTCAAATCTGCTTCAACACACAAGCTACCTGGTAGGTCTGAAACTCACATGAGGGTGTGCAAGGGTGCAACTACTGTATCTTGTTCTGCTGTGGAGCGGTCAGGGGTTACTGCTCTCACGTTGTTCTTCTAGGGCAACAATGAACCAGGAAAAGAACTTCGAGGTCGCCTGAAATGTGGTAAAGAAGGAGTCTAATGCGGAATATCCGTGAGGTTGGAACACAAAGTGGGTGGGATGCCAGTCCTTCCAATGGCACCACACACACACACACACACACACACACACACACACACACACACACACACACACACACACACACACACACACACACACACACACACACAATTAACAACTCAACACCTGGTATGTAGCAGTAAACAGGAAAACAGCAGAGAAAACCCATGTAAGTTGATACTGTCTCAATACTTTCATTCATATGCATGACATAAACATGGTATAGAACACATAAAACCACACACACATCCATAGAAGTTGTGCAGTTGCAAGCCTTGAGTAATTACTAGAAGTAGGTGGAGACTCTGAAATCCATCATATGACTACTGCCATGGTCCTGTGGTGCAGATTAGACCTCTGTACACACACACACAGGGGAAGGCTCCCTATGTTTTACACTGTCCTCACTCACTGTCTGCCCCACCCCATGAGCCCTGAGAGTACATGTATACTGAAAGAGTGAGAGTGCACTCATTCATAATGTCCAATCTCTCTCTCTCTCTCTCTCTCTCTCTCTCTCTCTCTCTCTCTCTCTCTCTCTCTCTCTCTCTCTCTCTCTCTTTAACTCTTTACTCTTTAACACACACACACACACACACACACACACACACACACAGTCTAACTGCTGACCCAGAGTCTTATGCTTAGCCTTTGTATATTTACAAATTCACATGAATACACTCTTACCCTCTCTTTACCCAATACACACGCACGCACGCACACACATGCACACATGCACACAAATTGTGTTTTTAACTGTTACATTTTAACACATGATGTAAATCTCACAAGCTGCAATCTGTGAGGTCCAGTGTGTTTACTAGATAAACCCCATCTTTTAAATGCCATCTTTCGTCTCTCTGAGAGCGAGATGTGGATTCCGGTTCATATCTGACACATAATCCCCTTTCCCTTAATGTCAGATTCCATTACTATAGCTCTGCTTGCCCGGACAATAGTGTCACCTAGAAAAAACACTTAGACAGCTGTTAAGGCGGCTGTGAGTAAGTGTGTGGATGGGATTCACTAAAGTGAGCTATTAGTGTAAAGCTCCATAATCTCAGGAACCTCCAGTATGTAGTTCTTCTATATCAAGACAAACACCTGTTTCTTGACCATAGTTCATGTAACAGATGCATAGTGTTCTTTTATTTGCCCTTTCTTTTTGATGGAAAATGCATTAGATGTTATGTGATATTACATGGATATAAACTTGTTTGCCTGGAAAGACAGAGTTTCTCTGTTTTTGCGCAGATGTTCAGTAACAAACTCATATACTGCAGCAGTGATGGACCTGAGAAACCCATTGCTCTTTACACAGAAGGAGCAGTGTGTATGTGTGTGTCACCAGGATCCCCCACTGACCTGTGTGTACTATCTGCACTGTTTGTGTTCCTGTTATCAGCAACTAAAGGAATGTGTCCTTTTGCCTTCCTCTCTGGAACAAAAGATTAGCGGCCTGTCGAAGGTGCTCGGTCTCACACCAGCAAAGGCAGATGTTCTCAGGCCTTGAGCGAGTGAATCTGCTCCTCCAGCTCCAGGTTAAGATCATTTAGAATGGCTATTGCCAACATTTAAATGAAAAAAACCAGGTGTAAGTTCATTAGGATAAAAGTCTTACCTTTAGTCTCATCTAAACCAGAGGAGACACAAGGGTCAGAGTTACAGCTCTCTGTAAAAATAAAAATCCCCTCGGCAGAATAAGTCAGGCAGCGTTCAGTAAGTAAAACAGAGAGAAAGTGAGAGACTTTGTCCTGCTGATCTGAAGGGCATCTTGAGGTATCTTCTGTTTGGTAACATTAATAGCTTTTACGACTCCAGGCAAACCAGACCTATGAAGAAATGCAAAGAGCAGAAAAGTAATTGAGATGAGATGGATCATCTTCTTGGGGCATTTTTTTTTTAAATGAACTGATTAACATTTTTTAATTGAATTAATTTTGCTGTAAGAGCTTTAGTATTTACATTTTTATAGTATAATTAATAATAACATACATTGATTATACTTACTAACTACATTATATGGACTGAAGTATTGCAACACCTGACTCCAGCCACATGTGGTTCCTCCCTAAATTATTAGCACAAAGGCACACAACTGTTTAAAATGTCTTTGGTTTGGTAGCTTTAAAACCCAAACTTGTTCCATTATAATGTTCCTGTGCACAAAGCCAGCTCCATGAAGATATGGTTTACATGGGTTTGCAAGGAAGATCTTGACAGGCCTGCTACAGAGTTCTGACCTCAACCCAAAAGTATGTTGCATATATGTAACTGTGTCAAGAATAACAGTGCTAATAAAAGAAAAATGATCAGTGATGGGATGTTGTAATGGAGCTTTACACATCCTCATAACAATCTGAAGTGTTTTATTCCTCTTATACCACAACAAATCACTAAAGATTAAAGTTTTTATTTATTAAGACTTATTTGAAAAACGTACTAAAGACAAGCAGATCCTGTTATTATTTGCACTAAAGCAGCTATATAGTTCACCACCTTGAGCAAAAACATGAGCCAGTTCCACTCAATTTCAGTCTCTCCATGTCAGTGTGGTTTTCACATTATAAAAACAAGGCTTGCAAGTCGCTGTGATTGAATGCCATCTTATCCAGGGTTTATTCCTGCTTCCCAACCAGTCTACCTCTGATTGGCTTTGAATCCACTCTGACCAGGACAATGAGTTCAATGAAGAATAAATTATTACACATGTGATCCTGTAGCTGAATCAGTGAGTTGCTGTGATAAGAAAATAAATCAAGAAATTACTGTGCTGTCGTATTTTTAAGAATTAGAATCACTCTCTTGATATCACCCGAATGAGGATGGGTTTCCCTTTTGAGTCTGGATCCTCTCAAGGTTTCTTCCTCATAACATCTAAGAACGTTTTTCCTTGCCACAGGCGCCCCAGGCTGCTCATCAGGGATAAATACACATAATTCACCTTGATTCTTATATTCTGTAAAGCTGCTTTGAGACAATGTCCTTTGTGAAACTTTATGATATGAACATTATAATAATCACACACATAATTCAGACAGATTGCCAAGTCAAGTAGGCTATTATTGTCATTCCAACCTATACAGTACAGTACACAACGTTCTTACAGTACCAAGGTAATGCATCATACACCAATTAACAAAAAGTAACAAAACTTACTAGGGCATGACAAAGTGACAGTTAGTGCAAAAAAACCAAACATATGAGTGTGAGACAGTAGACACATTGACAATGCAAAAAAAAAAAAAAGGTAAAAAATATAGATGGCGAGTAGTATTCAGTATTCACAAGTAGTATTCGGTGGTAGTGGTATCAAAAACTTTTGAAAACTTGGAACACACCAACAGATGGCAGCACAAGGCTGCACGCACAGCCACAGGGAGCACTGAACTTTATAAACCAATGTGCCAAAAACCATCCTCCTGTGTACACCCGGAGCTGTGCAACTGGTGCTACCGGACCATGTGTGTTACCATGTTTAAGATTCCATTATGATTTTCATTAAACTCTGCAAATCTGCCACAGGGACGTTCTACATAATCCGCCAAGTTTACGACGATGCTGCAATGAGTAGGCCGAGGTGTTTTTGAGTGGCACGCACGCTTCAAGAGTGAAAGAACGTTGCTGGAAGACGACGAGAGATCAGGAGGACACCATTGTGGAAATCCAGTGCAAATCACAGAAGGAGAAGGTGGTTGACACACTTAAAAAAAAAAGACTTCCAGGACATAATCCAGAAGTGACAGGAACGCTGGAGGCCCTGTATTGCTGTGCAAGGGGACTATTTTGAAGGTGATAGTGTGTAGTAAATGTAGATAAATAAAGCCTTTTGAAACCATCTCGGAAATAGACAGACAGACAGACAGACAGACAGACAGACAGACAGACAGACAGACAGACAGACAGACAGATAGATAGATAGATAGATAAACAATTATAGATAGACAGACAGATAACACTGCAGACTCTGATGCAGTCATCTGTCACAGCGTCATTAACCAACAGTGAATCTTTTAGCGGAATGAATGACCACAGCGGCGCGATCACAGACCCTCTGCTGCATCACTGGACAGTGTATTATCCTGTCCCGAAAGGTAACAGCGCCATTGGCTCTGATCTCTGTACATCAGATTTTAGCGTCGCCGCTCATTGGCGCTGCGCCGCCTCCTCGGTTCAGTCTCGGCCTCTTATTGGTGCAGACTTAGGTGCTTAAAACGCGGCTGTGCACAATCAGAGGGAAGAGTAGGCGGGTCGTGGGGCGGGGTCGAACCCCAAGCGCAGGCAGGACTCGTTGGGAAGCGGTCTCGCGAGCGCAGTCACGAGGAGATCTTCGGTGAGTGAGTGTCGCGCGCCTTTTTCTGATGAGATAGTGCACACGAATATATACACACACTCCGAGACAGCGACCGAGCATTCAACACCGCGTTGTTTTTTTTGTTTTTTTTTTATATAACTCGGAAGGCTTATTTTTTTAGACAGACCTGGGAATCAAGGGATTTCACCTACAAGTTTTTCCTCGTGTGTTATTTTTATATTTTGTACCTCTAAAGATTGTGGATTGTGGTTGTTTGGGAGGTTTCTGACCGCAAAGATGATGGTCGGGGAGATCGAAGTGAAGGAGAGACCGAGGCCGAGTCCTGACTATCTCATGCAGTTACTAAACGAGAAGAAGCTCATGACCAGCCTGCCGAACCTGTGCGGAATCTTCACACACCTTGAGAGACTGCTGGATGAAGGTAAAATCTGCGGAGAAACAGCTCAGTGCGGAGTTAGAACAGGATCTGCGTGTGCGTGCGTGCGTGCGTATAAAAGTATGAATGTGCGTGCGTGAGTGTGTGTGGTGCACGGAGCACGCGTGGAAACGGGGTGCTAGCTCACTAAACTATCCTCCTGATCTAGTTTTAACTAGTTGTTTTTTTATTCGCCATATAATCTCACCTCGAGTCTTTCTCGTGGTCTCGCGCGCGCCACTTGCGCACGAGCTCGCCGCCGTTAGCAACCGTGCTAAAGTTTTAATCGGAGCGCGAGGCGAAAAACTTTTTTTCCCCTCTCCCCTCATTCTTTTGCTAGCACGAGTCTGCTTAGCATGACTGACTAGCAAACTTTTCGACAAACGACAGCATTTACAAATATATCAACACACACATTCTCAAAGTTTATTAATGTAACGGTCGAGTAACCGTTTTTTTTTTTCTTCAAACTTGGAAACTTTTTATTCCTCGCCGCTATCCTGAAACCTGAACTCCGGTTCATTCGAACCAAGTAAAAGTGATCTCTCTTCGCTTTTATTCAAATTAAACCACTATGTGTATTTACTATTAGTTTTCCAAAACTTATTTTACCTCACAGAAAAAGTTTTGAGTGTTAGTGTGGTCAGCACGCTCCAAAACTCGGCCCTTCTTCGCTCCTTTGGCCAAAGGCGTTTATTCTGAATTCTTTCTATAGTCTCGGTGTGAACTATGAGGGGTCTGTGGGAGGGGGGATGGAGGTGTAGAAGTTTGACCTGTAACAAAACATTTACAATGTGAAATAAAGTATAGGGGTTAAAGTGTTCTGAAATAATTCTTACTCAAGGTTTAATAGAAAACATTATTAAAAGAAAATATGGATTATAGGGAAAAACAAATGACATTTTTTGGAACCCCCCCAAAACGGATTGGACCATTTCCTAAATGTATTGGGCTTTAAGACCCATATGTATGTATATATGTGTATTAATTTGTGTGTATACACTCACACACACACACACACACACACACGTGTACATCTCTATGTATGTATAGAGATGAACAGCTACACATACTTAGAAATGATTTGGGTTCTTTCTTGTAGTTAGTGAATTGTGCAGTCATCCAAGGAGAGCGTTCACAACAGTGTAGGTCTATAATTGGCTCTCCAAATGTAACTCTACCTAGCTGCTCGTTTGCGGTACGAACTTGCCCCCGATGCTTTTTTTTTTTTTTTTTTTTTGCACAGCAAGCCAAGATTACTGGTGTTTTTACTTTTGTTTTTGTAGCTGCCGACTTTATTCCTGTGCATCACGTGTACCGATCCTTTACCCCTTGCACACGGTTTTGCATTCGTTACGACTCCTTTAAGGCATTGCTCATGCTTTGTGTAATCGTGTATATGCTGGAACCCTTTTTTCCTGACCGGAATAGTTCCTTTTTTTTTTTTTTTTTTTTTGATGGGACGAGGATTTCTTTATTAAATATGATCAATCAAGGTACATTTACTGGTTGCAGATGTCTGGCTTGGGTGATAAGTCACATGGCCATGCCATGTAAGTCGCCCTTCCATTAGAACACGATTGAGTGTAGATCCATGACCTCCTGGTGACTTTCATACCACTCATTTTGTTCTTTCGCACTTATGTGGAATCCGACCCGTTTCACATTTCGGAGCTTTCGCAGAAGCGCACGAGCGTTCAAACCGGTTTAGTGAGGATTACGAGCATTCACGGCATGCCTTTCGGTCCCCTGAAAATTGTATCAGTTTTCCTTTTTACACTTTACTCTTGAACAGCAGCTGCCTTTCACCAGCTAGTCATGCATTTGCTAAACAACAAATAAATAAATAAAAAACTCTATAAAAGTTCGGTAAAGTCTTCGACTCTAGTCCTGTAGTCTTGGGTCTGATGAGCTGCCGTCAGCGAAATAATTCTTCTTAATTCTTGTAAACCGCTGTAGAGGATCTACAACTGGTGTCCTGGTTCATGTTTGGAAACCCAGATGCGATGAAGTACAGACGGATATTTAAATTCGTTTATCAGCCGAAATATTTTCCCGGAGTCTCGTTCTTTATCTGCTCTATTCTCAGCGTGGAAACATTCTGGACGAGATCTCTCACACGGGTGTCCTTTTTAACACCACACAGCGATCCCCTCTGTGTGTGAGTGGAAGTGAGAGGTCTGATTGTGTGCACCCAGTTCTGTTTACCTGCACTTTGGACCTGAGGAACTGAACCCGTCCTTTAAGTTCACAATCCACTCAAAACCAAACCAGAGATAGAATCAGTAATGAAAGAAGGTGAGAGAGTGTATACTTAGTTTTTCTTTTTTTTTTTTTTGAGAGCTGGGTGCAAATCAGTTTTCTGCTCCACATGACTTGGTTTAGTTTACATACCAATTTGCCTGTGCAAATAAACCGGCGTAGGATTGCAACGATATAGCGGGAGAGTTACAGTTTAAGGATCGCATTAGTAAGCAGCGACTATGTGGCAGGTCCGTAACATGGTCTTCAGGAAGGCAGGACAAAGCGACCCTATGCGTGTGTGTGTGGGTCTGACAAAGTGAAAGAATGCAGATGGTGTGGCGGGTTTCAGTGATTATTGTCTCCCCTGTAATTTAGCCGTGATTCAGCTGCTGTCTGGAGCTTTTCAAGTGGCCATTTGCTCACAGTGAGCCATCAGCTGCTGGTCGCTAATGTTCCACTAGATTTAACCCTGACTCCAGAGTCACGTCTCTCTCTATTTCTCTCTTTGTCTCACCACTGGCGGAATTCTATACCTTTTTTTTCATTCTGGGCTGTTAATTTTTTCCACCATGTAACATTTATAGGAAAAGAAGGACAAAGAACTGTGTTAATCCTGTACACGTTCAATCGTTGTTTAGTCTTTGTTTGTTTTCCCGAATCAAACGTTGTATTTTAGACTGTTACAGATATTTGATCAAAACGGACCTAACAATTTGCTGTTATAATAACGTCCAAGCTATTTGGAAGATGTTTGCAGAGGGTGCTTGTGGAGATTTGTGCTTATTCAGTTACAAAGGTGTTGGTAAAGTCATGAACTGATGCCGGTGAGGTGAGGAGGCCTGGGGTTCAGTCAGCATTCACATTCATCCCATAAGTGTTAGGGTTGAGGTCAGAGCTCTATAGCAGGCTGGTCAGGATCTTCCATGGCAACCCATGTAAACCATAACATCATGGAACAGGTTTTTGGTCTCCTAGTTCAAGCGAAGGAAAAAATTCTAGGATTCTGCGTCCTAAGACGTCCTATACAGTTGTGGGCCTCCAATTTCTTGGAAACCATTCGGGGACGATCCACACATGCCAGTTAGAATCGGGTGTCCCAATACTTTTGGTCATGTAGCGTATTCTCTCCATATCTGGAGCGTCCCTCTTGCGATAGGAACACCAGCGTGTTAGCGTGATGTGTGTTCAACATTTTATATCCTTTTACATTCATTCCAATTGAGACGTCTGTGTGTTGAACCGAAGTTAAGAAAAAGAAGGTGCAAATCGCGTGTGTGTTTTTAAAAACAAACAAATAAAAAAAATTATTGGTGTCTTTTATAAGAAGAAAAGTGTTGTATTGTTCCACATCAGCTATCAAATAAAAAATAAATGATTGATATAAAACGACAAAATGGGTTGTTATATAACTAGGGATTTTTTTCCCCCTGCACTTGGTCCAAAACAAACATTCTTTTCGTCTTTGTATTTATGACTATTTCATCATATGCAGTGTAAAATGAAACTAAAATCTCAACTTGTCTGTTTAAACATACTCGGAGCTCCAAAATTGTGTCTTTATATCGCTGTGGCTCTTTAGAGCTCACTGTTATTCGTTGCATCAGATTTCCTGCTTCAAGTCGCTATTATTTTAAGAATCCGGAGCAACAGGGAACGAGTTCAGACTGTTTTTGTGGTGTGTGTAAAACCTGTTTGAGAGTTACACAGCAGGACTTTGTATTGTCACTAAGATGTTTAAGCGTTCGCGTTTATACAACACGCACATTAACAGATGAAATCCCCCCGAAATGAAAGCCACATGGACGGAATGGTGGCGTCGTGAGGAGAAATTCAGCCATAAAGAGCTGAAAGAAAAAAGGAAAGTCGCCACATCTGGGCTGGTGTAAAAACCTGCTCGGTGTGTGTGTGTGTGTGTAATCTTAAACCCCTTCACCAGAGCATGAAACTCCTCACACATCACCACACACTTCTTAATCCAAATCTGGTGGAAATAACAGGAAGTCTTGTGACGCCACATTTTTTTCTCCTGGGTTGCTTCTGCCTTAACAAAACAAAATTTCATACATACACCAGTCGTACTGCATATGTAGACGTGTTTGTGCGTGTGCATGCGCGCAAACACGCAGCTGTTATCGTGGTGAATGAAAGTCCAGTTCTTTTTGCATTATCTTAATCTGACCTACAAATGCGACAGCTGCTTTCGGCTGTGTGTGTGTGAGGAAACACCAGTAAGGATTGTATCGTAATATACTGTGCCATGGATATTACTCAAGCATTGTAACACGAACATTTGCACATGCAGGAAAACCTCTGTTCCACTTACCTCAGGAAGTGGGAATTGGGCCATGCTTGTGCGCTAGAAATCGAAAACCAGTGCTTGTTTATTTGTTGACTTTGACATCATGCTGCTTGCTGAATTCTGGGGTCGAGTTGACCGTCCTGTGATCAGATCCATTCATGTTCAGGTCTGTAATTATGATGTTCTTGTGTAGCCTTTTTTATTTAGTTGTTGTATCTAGTAGCCAAGACATTATCTTTGTGAGGTAGCGATAGAGAGAGAGGTGGAGAGAGAGAGAGAATAGTGGGAGTACATTTGTATGCCCAAATCTAATTAGTTACACAGTCACAGGGAGCACCGAACTTCATAAGTGTGCCAAAAGACATCGTGCTGTGTACATTGGGAGCTGTGCAACGTGTCCTATACTGACTACGTCTGCTATTTCAGACATGGTAACTCGAACAAGTGCGTGCTCATCATCTTTTTCAACATCCGTGGCATTGTGCATTCATCCCCAGGGGCCAGAGGGTCAATCGCAAGTTCTGCTGCCATTTTTTTGTTACAGTGTGGGGGAAGACATTCAGCGAAAAAGACTAGAACAGAGCTAGTCTTGAAACTTTTTGATCGTTACAGCGGTTAGATTTTTCGTTCTTACCATGATTATAGCGACAGGACAAAATTGTCGGAATATATTTTAGTTCGGCAGGCAAAGGTTTTTATTATTAAAAAACACTGATTAATAATTATTATAACAAATTACAGTATACACTGTAATTTGTACTGTAATCCAACATTGTTGGATTTCATTTTTACGATCCTGCTAGGAAACCCTTTTCTTTACAAGGGATTTTTCATAATGTATCACCTGAATAAGTTTTTTGTCTGATGTATAGCTGAAACTTTTTATATAGTAATTAAAATTTGTTGGATTTGATGGTGACCTTGTGTCTGCCATGTATACAGTCCTGGTGCTAACATGGCAAACAAACAAATTACAGTATACTACCCAATACTGATCATTCTTTAAGACTCGTGGGTAGGACACGCCATGTGTGGACCTGCGATATTTTCCAGCTACGATGGGTTACGCATTTCCATCTTAAATCTGGGACTACCTGTATTTTTTTTGGAATACATTTTTACTTTACAGCTTTACAGCATTTCTTTACAGCTGATTTTGCGCTGTACAGTGTGAGTATAATGTGTGTCTATATGATTAAGCATATGCTCGCAGAAATGTATTAAAAGAACGTTGAAAGAAGGAATTTGTCTTACTGTATCGGTTACACTTTTTTTACAGAAAGGGTGTGTGTGTGTGTGTGTGTGTGTGTGTGTGCGCGCGTGCGGCGTGCGCGTGCGTGTGTGTGTGTGGCTAGCGATGGTGCCCCAGACTCAGTTAGCACGCAGCAGTCTGCTTTATAATCCCCCCCTCACCTTCCTAAAAACCTCCCCAGATGCCACTTTACACTGCGGAATTTAATTAACTCGTAGCACTGGAGAATGGACGTGTGAATATCTCTCTCTCTCTCTCTCTCTCTCTCTCTCTCTCTCTCTCTCTCTCTCTCTCTCTCTCTCTCGGACGGATGATAATAAATTGGATGGCAGGATGCGGATGACAGGGTTAGCCTGGGGACACGGACAAGACAGACCGGCTTTCTCTCCATCCCTCCTCTGCAACACTGCTACTTCGGATGTGTGGACAGACGCACTGTGTGTGTGTGTTGGTCCTTGTGTGGCCCTCTGATAAAGCTGTCCCGATAATATGCCACAAATTCAGGGGCTTCTTATCTTCCCCTGGCCTGCCTGTTTTACTGCGACACACACACACACACACACACAGAGCACTTTCTTTTTCCTTGCCAAATGACGCCATGTTTTGATTGGTTGTTCATTTAGGGAGTATTTTGTTGGCATAAACCTGGAGGGGGTGTGTGTGTGTGTGTGTGTGTGTGCGTGCGCAGTCAGTATCTCAAATGTCGGTGCAAGATGAAGTCATTGTACAGGCCAGTTCGCGACGCCTGGCAGTTGCGATGACGGTGTGCACATACGCTATAGAAGGAAGTCACGCCCATGGGAAGAGTGGCACGCTGCTTCAGAGAGAGAGAGAGAGAGAGAGAGAGTGTGTGTGTGTGTGTGTATTAAGCTCCTGTTATTCATTTAAACACTGTTATAAGAAGCTTTCCAGGAGCAGGTCTTATTTATCTGACAAACAAAACAGTGGAGGGAAAAAAAAACACACGCACCCACATGCCCACACACACACACACGCATATCTTAATTTTACGATCCTTGAGAGGACTTTCTGCTTATTAACACTAGTAAATTATTGCTACTTTGCACATAGATCTAGCCTTGAGCGTTTTCTCTGTGGGGAGTCCCTGAGAGAAAACTGGGGACTTAAGAGATGTTCATATCCTTGCGGGGACATGGGTTTCAGGCTGCTATAACCTGAGGCCAGGCCTCACCCATCCACATTCCACAACTGCCTCAAATACCTCCCTGTCCCTTTCAGCCAACTACAACCCCACCCCCTGCTCAGCCCCGGCTCCACTTCTCTGCTCTTTCAGTAGTGTGTTTGAGAGAGGAGAGAGTTTTTTGCTTCACATACTATGCATAACATTTGAGATTCCCCATGAGTAGCTTTCTTGTTGCCAAGGTATCACACAATGTAACTCAATGTTATAAAATGTTTGACCCATTTATGTCCTTCATGGAAATAATTTAATAGCTTGCACTTAGACTTGGTGCGATAACTCGAATTCTATTTGCGTATGTTTTGTTTAGATTGTGTGTTTGTTCGATAGAAGGATCCCTGATTTGAACCCGTGTCCGAGTTGGCGAGATTAGAACACAGGCTCTTGTTTTAATTAGCGTGTTTTGTGACTGATGATGTTCGGGTTGATGGAGGACCGGGACACGAACACGTGGCTGATAAGAGTGATAGAGAGGGAGAACAAGGTGGGTTTAAATAGTGATGGCATGATGGAGAGAGAGACTGGAAAGACAAATGGTGTGTTTACTGAATGAAGTCACCCCGCAGGCAGGAGAGAGCGAGAGAGAGGGTCAGCCGCTGCCTGTTTTCACATAATGGAGGCTCTTGTTTTAGCTTCAACACACACACACACACACACACACACACACACACTAGCGTGATTGTGCGATTGTGCTGGCACCCTGAACCACAAATGGCTGGAGTTATGTCCTGCTGTGTGCGACACAGTTGAGTGAATGGGATTGTGTACACCGTGTGCTAAGGACAGTCAGTGTTTTCACCCCCCCCCCCCCCCCCCAAAAAAAATAAATAAAAAACACACACAGTCTCCCTCAGCCTGTAAAACAGGTAGCAACATCAGTCATCTGAGTGATAAGGAGTGATTTTATATATATGTATCTCAAACAAAACCTTTTCTGTTTCCACACGGATGGTTAATGAGGTGACACCGGAGAAACTGTACCTCTGCTAACTTTCATACAGATTACATAATCAAAGAATATTTGTTTTCGATGTCAACATGTATTTGTCTGTGAGGCAATTATGCACTGAGATTCAGTGTTTTATTTATGTATCCGTGATACGAGATGACAGTGATACGACAGAGAGCGCCCCCTGTCTGTTTTCTTTATTTTACAAAAGCTCAACATTTTGTTGTTGTTATTATACAAATAAACGTAGACCCTTTTACAGATTCAAATGATGTATTGCTCTTATCTGTATAATAAAAAAAAAAACAGTAAGTGTGATTTGGATTTATGAGGAAGAAACGCTACAAAACGTGCTGGTGCGTTTGTTGACCCCAGAGGGTTAATTGCAGGGTTTGTGTGAATCATGGTGTTTTTTTTTTTTTAGTTGAGACTTTAAGTAAAAATTTTTTTATATATATATTATATATTTAAGGAAAGAAAGGACGTAACTGTGTTGCGTCAAATTTTATTTCTGCCGGTTATATCTTTTTAAAATATTTTTTATAAAAATTGGCAATCAGAAATCTGCATTAATAGTGTGTTAATAAAATTAGTTCCTTTTAAAATATTTTTGCAATTTTGTCATATCACTATTGTGTGTGCAGTCGAATGATGGCTAGTCGTACGGCTTTGTGGGTACCGTATGGAATCATTCAGTGAAGACAAAAACCCAATTCAGAATTGCATCATAAAATTAGCATGGTAACAATCGTTTATAACTGGCCAAGCAAGTGAGGTGAGCGGTCGCAGGAAAGCCACGCTACTCCAGATGTGTATGTTTTGACTAGTTCTCTGACTGTTGGTGGAACAAGTTGTGACTGGAAAAGTTTCCAAAGTTGACCCAATGTTGGCTAGAGTGTTGAGCAGCAGATCCTTCAAATTGGGTGTGAATATTTATTTCATTCGTCTCGACCCATGTGGCAAATATCATCCAGAAGCTGAAGAAACGCTGGAAATTGTCACTTTTGGTGCTTGGCCCTCTTAGAAGTCGATTGAAGATCATGTAAAAGATACATATTTAGGTGTGTGGTCTTCATTGTTGTTTGGTTCCTCTCTTTCTCTCTCCACTCTTTTCCTTCTCATCACCTATCACTTGCTCTCTTAATCACAGTGTGTCCAAATGGAGCACTTTTAGTGTTCCTGAGGAGGAAGTTAAACTGCCTGTCAGTCCCAATACAGCTCTGGTCAGCCTTCTCTCGCTCTCTCTCGCTCTCTCTCGCGCTCTCTCTCTCAGGGGTTTGTACACCAAACATCTATACTCCCCCTCTTTTGTCTTTCTTTGAGGAGCAGCTCTGATGTTAAAGGCCTGTAACAGGTCCTGTCTGTTTACATTAACCACGGCATGCTCCGTCTCTCTCTTTTTCTTTCTTTTTCTCATGCTCAGCATCACTCCTCCTCCTCCAGTTTCTGCCTCACTGTCAGATAGCACAGGCAGTTTTTGTCTTTTTCTTTTTTTTCCCGTTCTTTTGAGACACACAAGCGTCATGTTCGTTCTTTCGAGATCACACAAGCAGACCGAGTACTGCGTTTCAGGGTTCACTTTCACACAATGTAAATCGGCAAGCTGACACGTCCCTCGAGTCGTGTCCCCATCCCACATGCACACACTTTCATCCAGAGACCGAATCACCAGCTCACGCAAGCCTCTACTGCTCTTTCAGAGCGCACGCCTGCTTCGTTTCTGGATCGCCAGGAGTTATGTGGTCACAAGTTTCTCTCTAAAAAGGACATCACAAACTGATAGTTGTGGCAACCCCAGGCGGATGTTATGGCTGCTTGGACAGATGTTACAGACGGACGCTGTGACTAGCCGTACGGACATTATAGCTACATTGGTAAAATTATAACCGTGCAGGCGGACGTTATAGCTGCAAAGGCAGAGGTCAGTGCTGCTCAGACAGGCGTTAGGGCCACCCAGACTGATGTTTAAGCTACATACAGATGTTATAGTTGTGCAAGCAGTTGTCACACCCATGCAGACAATCGGTATAACTGCATATACAGATGTTAGACATACAGACATCACAACATCATAACTGCAAAGTCAAATGTTACAATCATGTAGATGGATGTAATGACTACATCCAGGCCATTTGTCTAGACAACGGTGCTGTGTATTGAATCTGAATAGAACGCGTGTCCTTACGTGTCTCTTACCAGCTGCTAGTCACCGCAAAAGAACACCACACACACACACACACACACACACACACACACACACAGTGTCTCTCACGTTCTCACTAGTGTAAATGGTCCTAGTCATCGCCTGCCCTCATTTCCTGCTAATTAATGTCAGTGGAATGTTATATTGTCCTCCCTCCATACCCTCACTCACACACACACACGCTCTATCCTTACATGAGAGCAAGAAGGAAGCCAGAGATGAGAAAAGAGCAGCGCTTTGTTTGCAGATGACATCAGCGTGTTTGGGTTCGGGGCACCTCAAAGCCAACACAGGAGAACTCTGACTAGCTAGCGACCTCACACACACACACACACACACACACACACGGAGGAGAGATTGATGTTTACCTATGCTGATGAAAGCGTTTGTGCTGCTGTGAGTCATTTGGTTTGTAAGGAGAGTTCGGAGCTCGTAGGAGGATTTTTGTATTTATTTATTTATTTATTTTTATTTTTCTTTCCGAACTTGTCTCGACTTGTAACGTGAGATCGGCGGAGACTGCAAAGGTTCGACGTTATGAATCGGCCCCACATCAGCATAATAGACACATGGGGGAGAAAAAAACATTAAGGCAAGACGCTACACGTGAACTGAGGAATTTATAGAAATGTTTTAATTAGTATTATCGTACATGCCGTTTATTATCATTATTCATTTAATTAATTAATTTTTGCCCCCATAATCGGATTTTGTTAAATAAAATTTACGTTTACATACTTTACATCTGGAATTTTTATTGTGAGGAAAAATAACTTTTCATCCCTTTCTGTTCTTTTCATCTCTCTGCCTTTTCTTCTGTTTCTTTAGGTTTTGCTCCTTTTTTTTTTTCTTCTTCTTCATTTTCTATTCTTTAAGTGTTTCTCTTATTTCTGTATTTTTCACTCTTTCTGTTCCTGTCTCTTTCACTTCCCCTCTCTTTTTCGGTCTCGCCCTCTTTGTCTTTCTATCTTAGTCTCTCGCTCTCTTTCTCACTCTGGTTATCTTGGTCTCACTCTATTCTCATACTTTTTCTTTTGTCTCTTTCTCTCACTCTTTCTCTTCCTGTGTGTCTCTCACTTCCCCTGTGTCTTAGTCCATTTTTCTCTTTTTCTTTCTTTGTCTTTGTAGCTTAGTCTCTTGCTCTCTCCTTGTTTGTTTTCTTTTCTCACAAATTTCATACTTTAATTTTCTCTTTCTTTCACACTCTCAATTTCTCTCACTGTATTTAATCTGTCCGTTTTGTTTAGTTGTCTCTCCC
>NC_139582.1:19257517-19275017 GCF_946808225.1 Silurus aristotelis | reverse complement strand
TTGTATTTAAATGCAAACTTATTTTGACAACTTAAAAAGATTTTGTCACTGAGATGAGAGCAGGGATGGACGCAACAGGTCTGGAACGTGTGTGTGTGTGTGTGTGTGTGTGTGTGTGTGTGTGTGTGTGTGTGTGTGTGTGTGTGTGTGTGTGTGTGTGTGTGTGTGTGTGTGTGTGTGTGTGTGTGTGTGTGTGTGTGTGTTAAAGCACTCTGAACCCACATCAGAAATCGCTGTCGTTGGCAGGACAGTTTTAGCAATGCAGCACTAACATTTTCCGTCAACAACAGCAGCTATAAACGAATAGAGGTTCATGGTATAAGAAAAAATAAATAAATACTTTATAAAAAAGTTCTATATATTGAATTAATTAATTAGTGTATCCATTATCAAAAATAGCATTTTAAAAGTTTTTTTCAGTATTTTTTTTATTTGTATAATGATGTACATTTTAAATAAATAGTAAAAAAAAAAAAAAAAAAGATATGTATAATTTTACTATATTTCTCACTGAGCTTTTGTAACCTGTTACTTAACACGATACTATGGGTTTAATCCCAAAAAAGCCTCCTGAAAAAATTATATTCAATTAAATGATCCTGGCGGGAAAACTATAAGTTGCCCATTTTCTTCCTGTAACCACCCACCACTTATCTTCTCTCCACACCACCCGTTTTCTTCATGGATTTTTAGATTAGGTCAGATTAGATTTTATTCAGTTTTTATCATCTATCCACCACTGCCTATTTTCCCAACTCCAACTATTTGATTAGCTGATTAATGAGTAATGGCAGCGAGCACGAGCAACCGTTCAGCGATCTTTAAACCTCTGATCTTACAGTGAATATACTGTCAGCTACAGAGGGCTGAAGCCAAAACAGAAACGTTACGTGATATTATTCGTTAAAGACGTGTGTATGCGTATATGCCGCAGACCGAGCGTTTTAAAAAAAAAATACCTCCCTTAATTCTCTCCATTAATCGCAGCTGAGCCTCGTTATTACATCATTTTCTTACTACTTCCTGTTTCCTAACATGGCCTTCAAAGACCGTACATCTTTCCCCTGTTCGTGAAGAGCTTTATAACAAGAACGCATGTTAACCACTAGAGCTCCAGATGTGATGCTGATGTGGCACGCTGCTGCTGCTGATGGAACTTGTAGCCAGTGTATGTGCAGAGCAGATTTATTTTTCCCTGAATGTGATTTATGTCTTCTGTAACTCCGATTAGTTCTTAGTTTCTTCAGCATTTGGTAAAGAGGTTGTGTGTCGAGTGAATCTTAGGTGAAGTGTGTGTGTGTGTGTGTGTGTGTGTGTGTGTGTGTGTGTGTGTGTGTGTGTGTGTGTGTGTGTGTGTGTGTGTGTGTGTGTGTGTGTGTGACAGAGAGAGAGAGAGAGAGGGAGAAAGACACACCGGTTTTACTTGTTTTTGACATGTGTGTAAACAGTTACAGTTTAGACTAAATGTTTATTTTTTTAGACACATTAGACTTAAAGGCGCTGATAGGAGGATGGAAAATATTACTATGACCCAAATACGGTACCTTACACAGCCTCTAATATGGTACCTTATGCAGCCTCTTATACTGTACCTTATGCAGCCTCTAATACTGTACCATACACAACTTAAAGTTCGGTAGATTACAAATCCTCTAATGTGGTACATTACACACCCTTATATACAGTAGGTTATGCGGCCTCAAATACAGTAGTTTCCCTAGTTTCAGATATGGTAGATAATGCAACCTCAAATACGGCAGATTAAACTGCCTTAAGTATGTTAGATTACTTATGCCTCGAATGCAGCAGATAATACAGCCTCAAATACGGTGGATTACACAGGCCTCAAATATGGTAGATAATACAGCCTCAAATACAGTGGATTACACATGCCTCAAATATGGTAGAAAATACAATGGATTACACATGCCTCAAATACGGTGGATAATACAACCTCAAATACAGTGGATGACACATGTCTCAAATACGGTAGATAATACAACCTCAAATACAGTGGATTACACATGTCTCAAATATGGTAGATAATACAGCCTCATATATAGTCGATTGCACATGCCTCAAATACAGTAGATAATCTTCTTTCGGCTGCTCCCATTAGAGGTCTCTACAGCGGATCATCCGTCTCCATACTACTGTCCTCTACATCTGCCTCTTTCAATTCAACTACCTGCATGTCTTCCCTCACCACATCCATAAAACTCCTCCTCGGCCTTTTCTTTTTTCCTCCTTCCTGGCAGCTACCGATAAATACAGTAGATAATACAGTCTCGTATACAATAGATTGCACATGTCTCAAATTTGGCAGATAATACAGCCTCATATATGGTAGATAACATGGCCTTAGAAAATGACATTATGCAGCCTCAAATACGGTAGATTCTTAAATACAGTATATTAAGTATTTTTAAAAGTAGTCTACTTTTTAATTATAATTTTTTAAAAGAATACATATTTTTTCAAATTTATTATTATTTTTTTCTTTATTTAAAAGCTTAGTTTCTTTTCAAGTTTAAATGTATTTATTTTTGTTTATCATCCTGTAAATAGATTGAGCCCTTGTGGTTTCGGCTTTATTTGCGCACGTGCGCGTGTGTGTGTGTTTGTGCGCGTGTGCGCGCGCGCGTCTTGTAATTCTTCCGAGCATTATTTAGCAGAAAGGTCATGCGCATTATAAAAAAATCTGTGCCCATTAAGAAAATCCCCTTTTAACATCCTGAGATCCTGTTGGTTGGCCCCCCAGATGTTGTCCAGATGTGGCACAGCAGATCAAAGCCATGGTTGGAAAGGCACTGTTATTCTCAGCCTCTCGTTTTTGCGGTTTTGTATTCAGGTGTGGTTTTTTTTTCTTTTGTCCAAACTTTGTTTGCGTGTGTGTGTGTGTGGTTAGTGGGAAGGTCTTGTGGTTTCCCTGGGTGTAATGTGTGCTGCCTGATCTTTGCACAGATTTCATCTTCAAAGGAATTTGTTTAACATTTTTATTTAATAATTTGACGAACATTTGATTTGCTGATTGTCGTGTCCATTGTCCTAAAATTGTTTCATTTAAATCAGTTTGTTAATTAACACTAATATAATTTTAGCTTAGTTAAACCATCCTGTTTTCATTGTTTTTTGTTTGTTTGCATTATTTTTTTTGTTTGTTTTTGCAAATTTTTGTATTTAGCTTTGCTTTATTTCTTTAGTTTAACGTTAAGTTGGTTTTAGTTAGAATTTTTCTTTAGTATTTTTATTAAAAGTTTTATTTTATTTTATTTTGATTGCACATTTTTTAAGTTTTTTTTTTTTGTTCTTTTTTAAGTTTTGTGTGTGAACTCCTGGTATAACTCGTGTGAGATGATTTAGACTTTAGTACTTTAGTTGCAGAAATTTAAAGCGGAAGGGCGACTTATTTTAGTTTTGTGTAGACTTATTGAGAAAATGATGTGGTGTTCACCATGGGTGTGGTCATGGAGATGAGAAAACAAGCTCAATTTGCTGTGAACGTTACTAGAGAGCAGCACTTGAGCGAGCAACGAGAAAAGCACTTCTAGTGTTTATCTTGTCTCACTGTGGATTGTGAAGTTTGTGACCGTGGGAGTGACATAATTTTTTGTGTGTGTGTGTGTGTGTGTGTGTGTGTGTGTGTGGTGGACTTCTGGTGAGAACTCGTTTGGGATTCGGCAGCATGAGATCATTTGGCTGGCGAATATTATGAATGAGGCTTTGTGCAATAGGGTTCTGCAGCTGTGTGTGTGTGTGTGAGTGAGAAGAAACAAGGGACTGTATGTTCATAGTGTGAGTTTGTTGCACACTCGTATCTGTTTATATTTGGCAGATGAATCAGGGTGTGTTTGAGTGTTTGTGTATGGACGTAATACATGCATTCAATTGTGTTTGTGCGTTTGTGTGTATTAACCTGTGCGGTGTGTGTGTGTGTGTTTGCAGAAATAAACAGAGTGAGGAAGGACATGTACAACGACACAGTGAGCGGTTTGGTAGATAAGCACCCCCTGGAGCTCCCCGAGGCTCACGGCCCCATCGTCCACCTGCAGGAGAAACTCTTCGTCCCGGTTAAGGAATACCCTGACGTGAGTGGCATACACACACACACACACACACTTCTCTACTGTGTTCTTTTATTGCCCTTAATTGTAGAGAGGTGTTTAAACAGTCGGTGTGTGTAAAAGTAAATACCTCCGTGCTGTAATCCGGCCACACGACAGCTGCTGCTCTCACAAACACGTGTGCGTGTGCGTGTGTGTGCGCGTGCGCGCGCACCAGTAGTCGAGGTGCTAAAAAGTGCCCTGCCAAAATAACTGTCTGGAAATATAATACAGTCTTGGAGAGAGGTGTAGGGGACCTGGGATGGAGAGAAAAAGAGGGAGGGATAGAGAGATATTAAAGAAGAGAGGGAGGGAAAGATGGCTAAAAAGAGAGAGCTATGTGAAGAGTAAGAATTAAAGAGAGAGAGGAAGAGAACGATGGCAAAAGAATGACAGAGAGAGAGTCGGAGATGGTAAAAGAGTAAAAATGAAAGAGGGAGGGAGAGATGGAAAGAATAAATATAAGAATGAGAGAACTGTGTTTCTGACAGCTTCACACACACACACACACACACACACACACCCTGATCTTTTGGACATGTACGTCTGTTTTTTGTCCTTCAGCCACAACAAAGGTAACCACATGCAGCCCTACATATTGTGTTGGGTGTGTGTGGTGTGAGTGTTTAAAGTGTGTATCACACACACACACAGATACCTTAGATGATCTCATCTACACATACGCCACACACTCTGTACCCGCTCGTGTGTGTGTGTGTGTGTGAGGCATGTTTGAGAGAGTGTGTGTGTTTTGAAATTCTCAGTTGACCTTTTGATTGAATGAGGTTAATTGAGTAACACAGCAGCAGGTAAAAGAGTGAAGAAGAGCTCTGTCCTTTCTTAATTTTTTTACATTTATTTCTGTCCTCATTCTTCCTTTCTTTCTCTTGCACCCTTAAATCCTTTCTTCTACTTTCTTTCACAATCTTCTATTTTCTTACGTTTTCTCTTTTTCCTCAACTTCTGTTTATGGTTTTTCTTTTTCGGTTTTCTATCTTTTTTTCCCTCTTTAATCTCCTTAATTTTTCTTTTTTCCACACTAATTTTTTATCCTTTTTTTCTTTGACTTTTCAGCAAAATCTGTCACTTTTTTTTTTGTCTTATTTTTTTCGTCATTATCTTTCATTTAATCTTTTTTTTTTTAGCAATTTCTTTTTATTTATTTCTTTTCCTCTTTATTCTTTTTCTTCATAGTTGTCAATATATTTATTAAAAACTCTTTTTTTTGTGTTTTTGTACTTTTTTTTTTTTTTTTTACAGATCTGTTCCTTTTAGTGTTGTAACTAACGATTATTTAAATAATCGATTAATCAGACGATAATTCTTTGATTAATCAATGAATCTGATTAAGAATATATATTTTTTATTAGATATTTTGCTTATGATAAATACATAAAACCCTAATTCTTGGTATTTAAATGTAAAAATGCAAGGTCTTAATATTAACGGTCTAAACCAACATTTGTATTGGTTTTAATGATAATTGCAGATGGAATGTTGACGACCGTATTTAAAATAATCAATATAAAATATAAAACAACATTGTTTTGACAATTCCTGTGGAAAAATATTTTTTTATTCTGTTGTGAAGGTATAAACATCTAGCATTTATATAATTTTGTATAGTAATTAAATGATAAATGCATAAATAAAATATACAAACATTGAAAAACATTTGAATGTAGTAAAACCGCAGTGCATCACATTTGGAAAGCGAGAATTGCTATAAAAAGAGAATGGACTGAGAAACGCAGTGAGCTCACAGGCCTGATTTAAATAAAAGGGAAAAGGTGCATTGGTGTTAAAATGCATAATCATTCGCTGACAAGCACAACAGTGACTACAAATCGAATCGTTTGTTATTGCTTTTAGAGTCAGTGTTTGTTCGCACCCTTTTAATTGAATCAAGCGCTATGTCGCGAGCGAGTCGATTGCGCATCCTGATGCTCGCGAGTCAGGACAGAACAGATCCAGTGTGACTTTCCCAAAGTTACAGTTTACGCAAAAGCACTTAAACTGTACCGTTTACACATGATGAGGATGCTACAGTTTCTGCTCACCTTTTCTTGTGCTCGTGCATCACTGTGGTACTTCCATACCACCCAAGCTCTGCTTTACAAAACTTGTAGGTTATGGTCTTCTTTGTTGTGTTTGTTATTAAATGCTTTAATTGCCTTTGATGACTTGGAATGCACTTTTTCTTGGTGCGGGTTTACTTTTATTCTCCTCTAATCCACGATTTTATCGATTAATCGGTGCAGGCCAAGTTCCTTCTATCATTTAAATTCTTTTTTGGGTTGTTTTCATCATGTCCTTTGACCTTTTTTTTTTCTTGGTGAGTTTGTATAGAATAAGACAAACTTGGATGTTGTTTGGTGTCTGTGTTCTGAGTCCACGTATTTGTCCCTCTGAGTGGTAAATATTTATTGAATATAACCCCAGATGTTGTCCTGGTTGTGGTTGTTGTTTAGAGCTGAAGGTCATCTCTTCTTCTGGCCATGGTTTCCTCCCATTGTGCTGGGAATGTTATCAGGAGCCTCAGCAGGAGTAAGGAGGGGGGAACTGGAATCTCACTACTTCTTCCAGATTAAATGTTTTCTTTCCGTTCGCCAGCGTGCAGACGTGTCCTCCCCTTCTTTCCTCCACTCTTTTTGTTCCACTCAGTTTTCCTCAAGGTTCCTCGACCCTCCCCCCATCCCCCGCCCGTCAAGTAATAGCTAATTAGATTTACTCCCTCCCTCGCTGCACTGCGTCACGTCGGTTTCTCTAAAATAACTCCCCATGTCACCATCTCCCGTCTCGGAGTTCCTCTCGGCCATCTTTCAGTCTCATCGCTCATATAACCGTCTTTTCATCCGAGTCCAACCATTTCTCTTCTCACAATCTGACATTTTCCTTCTGAGAGACCCTCACACCCATCTTTTCGTCCGAGTCACTTGTTTCAAATTTCTTCACAACCATCTTTCATCCGAGTCTGCTTCACATTCCCCTTTCTAACGTCTCTCATCTGAGTCCCTCACAGACAACTTTTGTCTCCGTGTCTCTCACGGACAGCTTTTGTCTCCGTGTCTCTCACAGACAGCTTTTGTCTGTTTCCCTCACAGCCATCTTTTCTTTTCAGAGTTTCTTAAAACCATCTCTCGGAGTCCTGTACTACAATCTTTCCTGCTGTCTCCTGTCTCTCTCTGAACGTGTTTACGAGCGAGGGATTTTTGTAGTGAGATGTTAATCCGATAATTCTCATCTTCAATTAAATGCATTCATGTCAGAAGGGAAATGGGAGCGGTGTCGAGATTACGCTCAATGTCATTTCCTGTCCTTTTACACCTACCCCCCAACCCCCTCTCCCTCCCTCCCTCTCTCTCTGTTTTGTCATACTCTATATGGTACCCATGTACAGCCATTTATCTTTGACTTCAGAAGTTTTCCACCATTCATTCTTCTAAATTAACTTTAGTTTTCCACTTTTTTTTCCATCACATCCAACATTTTTTATTCATTTATTATCTTGTGCTCTAAATTTTGATTGAATCTTGAAGATTCAGCCTGCATGGCTTCTTTAGGCTACTCGCAAGCAAATTCTTATTTTAACTATTCTAGATTGTGATTGGTCGTACAGTGCCTGTGAAAATTTCGCAAACATAATGGTTTTTGCTAAACATATCCACGTTCCTTTTGTTTTAATGGAAATGTACAGATATTACACTTTTTTTTTTTTTTTTTTTTTTTTTTTTTTATAATTTCTTGGTATCCGGACAGTTTGTGTCTGCAAACTTCCAGCTGAACTACTTTGCCATGCCTCTTGGAAAAACTTGGAGATTTCTTTTTTGTGATCCATTTCATCCCAGAGCAGTTCAATCAGATTTAGGTGTGGGGACTGGGCAGCCCATTCCATTATGGATTACACTCCTGCTGACTGTTTGCTCTTAGTTTGGACGTACGATTCAAGTCGTTGTCTTGTTGTATGGTTTAGTCTGGTCCAGCTGGAATTGCATGGTGTTGAAGTATTGAATTGGTCATGTTGGTTCCTTTCACCCAGTATAAATCTCTAACCTTCCCTGCTCCAAAGCAACCCCAAACCATTAAGCTTCCACCTCCATCTTACTGAAGCTCTTCTGTTAGAGCCAATATTGTGCTAGATTGTATGATGCCATGATTATTACTTTATCTATTTCATTATTTTTGGTCGTACTTTGCTCAGTCGTGCCTCACACCGCAGCGGACACGACCCCGTGTGAAATTCCTCACCCCTCTGCCGCTCCTCACACGTCCCCAATGCTGACGTACGTCTCTGATCTCGGCGTGTGTTTCGGACAGAATCGTCCTTTTGATCTCTGATTTCAGGGTTTTTTTGCGCCAGGACGCGGTGTCTGGCTGCGCCCAAAATCCTGTCGCTCTCTTAGTTAGGTGAAGGCGACCTTGGGACGACCTCACTTTTAAGGGTGCGGTTTATTGCAGCGCCGCGGTTGGTACAGTGCGATCATGACTGGGATTTCATTTTGTTTGTGTGTGTTGGAGAACAATGGGAATAAAAAATATGGGTTATGAACATGGAGGACCATTGAGCACACTAGCGCATCCAAGTCTCAGTTTCTCACACACATATGCGCGCGCACACACACACACACACACACACGCACACACACACACTTTAATTTGCAGGTTATTACTGGGGCTTTTGAAGTGAAATGACTCCAATTGAGCATCTCAAATGAGTTCTTGCTTCTTCTGAATGCCCACTGATTCATCAAATCCAGCTAAGACACACACACACACACACACACACACACACAGGGACTAAAAGTCCCGTGCTTTTCATCCGGCCGTTGAGACTTTCATTTCGAGAGCGTGGATTGCTTGTGCAGATGTTTTGCCGTTTCCATTTCTCCAGGCCGAGTCCTGATTTCAGGAGTGTGGTTAGGAGACGCGTCATACTTGCAGCGGAAGTGTGTGACAGAGAAAAATCTGCGTGCATCTTACACATTCCGCCTCATAGATAGTGTTGATGAGTTTAGATTGTTTATCAGGAGCGGTTGAGGGGTGAATCCCGCCCACCTGGCAACCTTCACACATTTTCACAGCCATGTGTCACTGGTACCACATGATAGTTTAGACGTTCATGCAGAGGATGGTGGAAAACGTTTTTTTTTGTTTTTCCTTGTGGATACAGACACAGCACTACACACCTGACTGTCTCTATTCTCAGGATGCATGTCATAATCTGTCAGATTGGACTATTTGAGCTCGGACAAAGGGGATTTTATTTTTCTTTATATTGGTCACGTAGTGTGTTTTTGATTCAAAAGCCATCGGGTGTGAGGAACATTCTAGAAGGTAATGGTGGGGTGTTGGTTTTTGCTTCTTTTTGTTTTTTTTTTTATCCTCTGTCCTCCCCATAGGCTCCAGTAGGAGTTTTACCTTAAATCATCTCTTGCGTGTAATCGGTGCCGGGTGCTGTTCACAACTTTAGTGCTAATGATTTATGATAATGAATTTTCCATCTGGAACAGGATCACACACACACACACACACACACACACACACACACACACACATATATACACACACACACAGGAAAATTCTTACCATGTTAGTTAGATAGATGGATGGATATGGTGACCCTTTGCCCTGCTGCCTTTGCAATATTTGATTCCTATAGTGTCTGATTTGACGTGCGACTTTTTCTTTTTCGGGGGGGGGGGGGGGGTTGGAGAGAAGAGAGACCCGTGAAGCTTTGTGACTTGATGTAATAATATTTCTTCAGCGATGCAAACACGCTTTCACATTCATCACGGACGTCCTGTAAAAAAAAATCATAAGCAGGTGCTTGGCTTGTAAAATTACACACATAATCGCTCGGCGTAGTAAATTTGTTCCTGGAACACAGTTTTATATATTTATTTTTTTAAACACAATTTCCAGATACTCTTGTCCCTCTTTATTGTTTATTGGCCTTGTGCTTCTCAGTCTGTTCAGACTTTTGATTTGAACACCTCAGAATGTAACCAGCCCTTTTTTCCTTTCTTGTAAAGCGACAGCTTCTGTTTACACACAAGCTCTCAATTTATTCAGGATGGTTTCGCCCTACATTTTAGGAATGACACCTTCCTGAGGTGGAAAACCTATTTGGAGCATCGTTTTGGACGGCTGCATGGCACCGACACTGGAGACTCCTAACAGTGTTCCGAAGAAGCAAACGCGTTCGGACAAATACCTTTGCCCAAGTATTCAGACAAAAGTTAAACCACAGTGCGAGCTTCTCAATTGCTCTACACCGACCTCTCACCATTCACCTGTTTTTTGGCTTCCTACACCGTCCGTCTCTCTGAACCGAGGCACTGTATTACTTAGCCTCAAGTTAATTAGTAATTAGTTTGACCGCTCAATATCCTGTCACCTCTTCACACCTCTTCACCCCCTGCCTCGTTTCTTATGCGCACTCTTTCTTTCTCCTGCCAAGCAGGATAACATGTCTCGAGATTTTAGCCGAAACGCGGATGTTTTTCTTTTTTTTCCGTCTTTTTAATGCGGCCACATTTAAGATCTTTAGGGCCCAGGCAGGAGAGGTGAGAGTGATGCAGTGCTCAGGAACATCAGTTTGAAGAGGCCATGATGGAGGGGAGTCATTTGACTAGACCTTTTTTTTGTTTGTTTGTTTGTTTCATCCCAGTTTTAGATTGAAAGAGGTTTTCTTACTTCTGTTCTCTCTTCTACATTACTGAGGTGCAGAAACACGCTCACTTTACTTTTTTTTTTTTCTTCCACCTCAAACACCCTGTCTCTCCCTGACTACACTAAGCCGATAACATGTCGTAAACAAAAACCCATTTAGTTGTGACTCTAAGCCCCTCTCTGTCTCAAGTGTGTGTGTGTGTGTGTATGTGTGTGCTTCGTCTTTTATTTTTAGGTGCATAGAAAACGTTCCGTCGACTCTCGAGTCCACTTAATAATCCGCCTTGATGTTTTGTAAAACCAATAGAGAACAGCTCAAGAGGACTGACTCCGGTGGTTGCTATCAAACCGCTCTGGGTTTCTTTTTTAATGTTAGCATAGACAACAATACTTGCTCATGACCTTCTGCCCTCTCCGTGTTTCAGTGTCGTATTTCCTTTCAAATGTAGTTTAATTTGATTTCGAATTTCGCACTAGATCTTTCTGCTGCTGTTTTTAGGATTTTCAAATCGGATTACTTGATTACAGACTGTGGAAAAGGGGATAAATGTGAATTCCGTGCGTGGACAGATCATACATTTATTAGCCAGCTCACCGGACAAGTCTAGCTAATACATTAAACAAGCGTCCAATGTATCTCCTAACTTGATTGAATTGAACCCAGAGTCCATCAGGTAAAGTCAGATCTGATTCAAATCCTCCTACCTGGATCGAATTGAACCCAAAAGCCAGGGGTTAGATTTAGACCCGTTCCAGTTTTTCCCTTTGTAGCATTGAACCTCAAAGTTAAGTGGGGTAGATTTGGATGTGTTCCAGGTCGTATCACCTCATGACTTGGCTAATACTGAGTGAACCTCATTCCACAGAAACAAAGATTGTGCTGTAGTGCAGCAGGTAGTTTCTGTTTAGCTAATCTACAACTTAAAAATAGCCTCCCCAGTTATGGAGATGATTCTTCAAGTCTTTAGCATAGTGGAACATCTCATGTTAGGCAGAACAAGTCAACAACATATTTGTTAATGTGGTGTAGTAGTGAATGGTGTTGACCTGAATGCTGGACCTTCATCCCCCATTGGTATGTTCAGTGACTCTGCGTCATGTGGTTTTCCTGAGCAACACTTCGCAATGGATTTGAAGCAGGGATTTGCAGTGTTTGGGAGGAAGCGCACATGGACCGAAAGAAGCTGCATTATGGAGCATAACCCGGCCATTGATCTCCGTCCGAGCTTTAGCCATGAGCTTCCGAGTGTGCAGATCCGTCCGCTCTGCTCTTTAGCCTTGTGTTGTTTTGCATCCCTGTGGCGTCGCTCAGAGGCTGCCCTTCCTCACAGAGAACTTGTGCTGGAGTCAGTGGGTAAACACACACTCGCACATGTTCCAGCTTTTGAAATCGGTCTTGTTTACTCAGGCGTGCTGCTTTGGGTTAAACGGACATATTGACTCATACTTTCAGAGAAATAAATTAGTCAATGTTGGATCCACATGCCAAGCCAGTTCCAGAGTCTTTCCTGTATCTCTGGATGAATTTGGCTAAGGATTTAGCGGTTTCTTAACCACTCGGGGTGCTTCTTTAAAGCAGCGTGATTGGGGTGAAGTACCAGAATCTATAGCCTTTTTGGTATTTAAGCAGACTTGTGTGTTGGTCCATGTTAGTGTTCAGATTTTTTTTTGAAGTGGGACTTCAGATTGGACACCGCAATGCTACGTACGAGGTGGTGTTTACAAGAAGAACTTTATTCATGGATGTTTACACACGGTCACCTTCAAAATAGTCCTCTTGCACAGCAATATTTTATTTTTAGAATTCGAGTATTCTACAGATTATTTCCAACGATTACTCGAGGAAACGGATAAGTAAAAAAAATAATAATAAATTTGCTGAAATTGCACACAAGAATATCTGTGAAAATTAAACCAATTTAGTGCATATAATTGTCACATTGCATCAAAATGTAAATACTAATATATAAATGTAAAAATCATACATAATAAAAGATTATAATTTTAGATTGCTCTAAAAAAAAAAAAAAAAAAGTTCTGTTTTAGTTTGAAATAATCCCAAAATTTGTCACTTTCTTTGGCCTAAAGTTAAAAAAGTTTGCCCGATCCGTTTCCAAAGGCCCCCCCCCCCCCCCCATTTTTTTTTTTTTTTTTCCTTCCTCTCTCTCGGAATTCTGACTTTATTTCTCGTGAACATAGGGCATTTTAAGGTGGGGACATGTTGTCGGCTTGAAGTTTGGAGCTGTTGGTGTATGAGGCCACTTCTGCTTCATCTGTCTTGTTCCGTCTCCTACAGAGCTGATCTTTAGAATCTTCACTCTAGATTTCCCACAAGCTGTAATGTTTATGTAACATTAGCTGTTCACGAAGCAGGCAACCTTATTGTGTAACTCATGGTCTTGTCCATCTTTTTTCTTTTCTTCCCTTCTTTCTGATGAATTTCCGTGTGAAAGTGTTGGCGTCCCCTTCTGGCTGTAATTACTGCCTGGTTCCAGGATCCAAAGTGAGCAATTTCCCCCAGTGCATTAGAGCCTTGCTCTGTCATGTCTAATCAGCATCAGCATACACACACACACACACACATACACACACATCATTTGTGTTGAAGATTTTAAAGTAGGGCAAAAGAGGTTTGTCTTCCAGATGGAAATGTGGAAATATTAAACCAGTATTTATTTGGATAGAAATGAAGGAGGACGTGAAGAAGCTTTTTAATTGGCATTTATACATTACAGCGGAGTAAAATTCTTTCTTTGCATATCTCAGCGGGTCAGAGCACAGAGTAGGCAATGATGCAGCACCATTGGTGCATAGATGGTTAAGGGCCTTGTTCAACGACCCAAAAGTGGCAGTTTGGCGATTACCGTAGCTTAAACTTCCGATCAGTAACCGAGAGCCTTAACCACTGAGGTACCACCACCTCAATAATGAAACGTTAATTTTTATGGCTCTTTCTCCATCTTTTTACCTCAGTGTGTTTTCTCCTTCTTGGTGTTTGTCTGGATTTATATCCCTTTGCTGTCTTTCTCCTTAAAATCACTCCACCTGCTACAGGCTCTTCTCCTTCCTCATTGCACCTCACACTGCTGATGTCATCATCTCCTTGGCCTGGTGGCTGTGTGTGTAAAATATCTGAACAGACAGGTCCTTTAGGCTCAGGATACACAGTGCATTACACGACCGTCTGACCACACACACACACACATTCCTGTGTCTGAGCAGTCGAGGAAGACACTTATTGAACCTTTAATGTAATGCAGTGCAGAAGAAGAGTGTAAACTTCAACAGGGAAGTACGACTCTTTCCAGCTATCATCTCCGGGACCAGTGCCTCCACCCTGCTCCGGCTTCCCATCCGTTTCTGCCCTCCTTCTGACTCGACCCTTCTTTTTTTTTTTTTCTCCTAATAAGAATAATCTTACACTGCTCTTACCAGAATTTAGCGTTCAGGGAAATACTAATACGAGCCGCTCGTCAGGGAAATCTGCCCTATAGCCTTTTGATATATTGTGTATGTTTAGACGGCAGAATTTCCTTCGATGGTGATTAGAGCTAATGATTAATATCTGAGCGATTTAGGGGCCCAAGCACGTTTGGTGTTCGGATGTCAGGTTTTAATGCAGAACAGCTAGAGAAAGTGAACAACCCTGCTGACTTTAGGACTGTGCAAAACACGTTCGCTTTTTGTGTTTCAGCTTTACGATGATGCGAATTCCTTCACCTATCGCACTCCATACGTTGGCGAAGACGTAATGTAGCCACGAGAAATTCATATTGTAACTAAAATTTACCCAAATGTGATTTTATTTTTTTTCCCAAATTTTCTTAGAATGTCAATGTCTCTGTTAAGTAGGAAATATCCTGATATGAATTTTAGCTAATATCGCTCACCCCTTCATCAAATGCCCTTTTTACTTGGAATGGTGTGCAAAACAAAAAACATCCAGCATCCAGAGTTATACAAGTTATTGCATGTTACTATTTTTATTATTGCCCCTAAATTATTGTACATAATTATCCAATATATTAACATTTTATATATGGGGAATGAAAATCTATTACTATATATCATCTATATCATGTCGAGATTGGCCGATTAATCAGTTTTGCAAATAGTTTCACCGATTGCTGGAACTATTACCAATAGTTTTTCCGGCTTCCGGTCCACTGTCATTACAAGAGCGACCTATAGGAGCCGCCACATGCGATTTGTTTTTACGCATTGTGACTGCGCGCTGCACCGAGAGCACTATATTATATTCATTATTTACAATGTTTTAATTCCATAATATTTATTTATTAACATTTATATCGTTTTTTTTATTTTTTTTATTTAAGTTCAGTACGATTTTACATTGTTTTCATGTTTTTTACAATCCGACTTTGAAGAAATGATCTCCTGTGGTGCATGGTGTACGAGTCTGTTGTTGACCCCTTATTTTTTTGGTGGGTGATTTTTGATACCACCCATTAGACATTATCTGCAATGTGTCCCACATCCTTGATGTCACCGTGGTTTCCACACTAATACACTTCAGTTGGTATTTTAAGTACCTCCTGGCATTCCACTTCTATTCCCACAGGAGGTCCTTCTCTAATTATGTGTCATTGCTCGAGTCTAACAAAACCAGGCGTTTTGATGGGCCACGTCTTCACCCTGTCAAGCTGTCTCGCCGAGTGCCGGAATCATGTGTCTCAAGTCGTGTCTCACGCTGCCTGCGTGTCTGCGCTCCGTTTTGCTCAGCGGCCGAACGCTAGCTGTTATGAAAGCAAAGAGATTGCATTTCCTTCAATATCTCGAGCGCAGTCTCGTGTCCAGTGCAATATCCTGTTTTCTAAAAATATCAACTATTTTTCTTTTATTCATTTCTAATGTTCTTTCTCTCTCTTTCTCTCCGCAGTATAATTTCGTAGGCCGGATTCTGGGGCCACGAGGTCTCACGGCGAAGCAGCTGGAGGCAGAAACCGGCTGCAAGATCATGGTCAGGGGAAAGAGCTCCATGAGGGACAAGAAGAAGGTGAGACTCTGGAAAAAAAAAAAAAAACATTATTTTCCCCCCACTCAAGTGGAGCATGAGACGCTTCATTTTCCTTTACTTCAAATCCAAAATTCCCCCAGAATATTTTTGTTTATTGTTTTATTTATAATGAGCATTCGAGGTCCGGGGCCTTGCTCAAGGGCCCAGCAGTGACAGCTTGGTGGTGGAATTTGAACTCGCCCCTACTCATCTTCCAGCTCCAGATTCCCCCCCCGCCCCCCCCGATCAGCTTTTCCTCATCCTATCCTACCATAGAGATACACTATATGAGCAAAAGTATTGGGACACAAGTTTTAGGATGCAGCATGAAATTTCATCTTTACCTGACCTTTAAACCCTAAACCTTTTCCAGCATGACAACATGAAGATATGCTTTCTGCGGTTTGGAGTGGAAGATCTCCTGCTATAGAGCTCAACCCTATTGAACATCTTTAGGTTGAATGTGAACACTGACTGCACCTCAGGCCTCCTCACATCACCTACATCAGTACCTGACTTTACTACCACCCTTGTAGCTAAATTAATCTTCACAAATCTGCACAAATACACTCCAGAATCAAGTGGAACATCTTCTCAGAAGAGTGGAGCTTATAATAAGGGCGAATGAGATGTTCATGTATACCAGTCTTACGGTCAGGTGTCCACAACATTTTGTCCATATGGTGTCACTGTTTATTGTATATGAGGGGGAAAGTAAGAGAAACTTCTGAGTAGGTAAAATGTATTAAAAAGCAATGAAAGGATACAGGCAGATTGTAGACGTGTGTGTGTGTGTGTGTGTGTTTGTGTGTTGCTGAGCTACGCATGAGCAGATGTAATAGAATTGGGCATGACAGACCAGCTCAGGATAATAACCGGTCCCTGTGCGCTGCTTCCATGTCTGATCAAATGCAGCTCAAATAGAGGTCTCTGAGACAACACAGCCGAGATCAAACCCAGCTCTGTCCTCCTGTCTCGCCCTATCTTTCTCTCTTTCTATCTCCAGCTTCATCATCATGCTCTGTCTTTCTCTGCTTCTTTCTATCTTTCCATTCCAGTAACTCTTTAGTCTGTCTCGATACTATTGGCTCTGTCTGTCTTTTCCTTTTTTTCACAGACTGTCTGTGTCTGTCTGTCTCTTTTTCCTCTTCTTCACTGACTATCTGTCTCAGTGTCTTTCTCCCTCCCTCTTTTACTGTCTGTCTTTTTTTTTTCCCCTCCCCTCTTTTAAAAACTGTCTGTCTTAGAGTTTAGTGTCTGTCTCTCTCTTTTTTTTGCCCCTTTACCTGGATGTCTGTGTCTCTCTCTTTTTCTCTCTCACTTGCTTTGTTTTTCCTCAGTGTCTTTTTATCACAGTGTCTGTTTCTCTTTCTTCACATTTGCCTCGGTCTTCCCAAATTGTTGCTCTTTGTCCTCTCTCTCTCTCTCTCTCTCTCTCTCTCTCTCTCTCTCTCTCTCTCTCTCTCTCTCTCTCTCTCTCTCTCTCTCTCTCTCTCTCTCTCTCTCTCTCTCTCTCTCTCTCTCTCTCTCTCTCTCTCTCTCTCTCTGTGTGTGTGTGTTGCCCTGACAGTTTTTCATACGCTGCCTCTTTTCTTTCTATTCGTTCTTTCCCTGTCAATCCCTTTCCTTCTCTCACTCAATGTGTTTTCTATTGCATTCGTTCCCTTCTGCTATTGCTTTTTCCATCTCTCTCTCTCTTTTCCGTGGT
>NC_139582.1:19147517-19252517 GCF_946808225.1 Silurus aristotelis | reverse complement strand
ACACAGAGGTCACAAGACTCCAGGTTTGTTCTCAGACACGATGATGATGAGGGGGTTGAAAAGGGATGGGGGTAGGTTGGGGGGTAGTAGGTGTGCAGTAAAAAAATAGATGGGCCTTCGGTTTTGCTATCTTTTTTTTTTTTTTTTTTTTTTTTTTTTTTTTTTTTTTTTTTTTTTTTTTTTTTTTGTTTCCTTCCCTGCAGGCAGCAGGTTAAAATTTGTAGTCTCGGTTTCCCTCCTTTCGGAAACGACACAGGAATCGGCATGCGAGAACCCGTTTGTGTATATTCAGCTTAATTCAGCAAATGTATTCTTCTGTGCGCATACAGGTACAGAAACAGTGCTCTGGTGACTGCATAAACAGGTATTTCAAAAGGGGTGCAATGAAATGTTGTAAGGATCGAGAGATTCAGCTCATAGACCCTGTGAACTTTTCAACTCGGAGCGCAACCGAGGGAAGAGACAGCAACAGAGGAGGGTGAGCGAAGCGGTATAATGGAGAAAGAGAGAGTGTGGAGGAAATTGAGCTACGCTTTCATGTGTGGTTTGTGGTCTTATCCCACTGATTTCCCCTTCCCTTTTCATGCGTGCACACAACCTTCTTCCTCCAATCTCTAACCTTCATATCTCACAACGCCTTACTGCTGTCACCCAGCAGCTCGAACCCTCTGCGGCAGCTTGCACTCGCCGCTTCACTTCCAGTCCCTCCAGCTGTCTTGTACCGCTCCAGTGCCGCCGTTTTTCTTTTTCTTTTTCTCTGAGTGGGTACAGAGATGATGAACCCAGCCTGAGCATTAAGAATCCATCATCAAAACATTGCCGATGGACAGACTTGGGGGAGAAATGAGTTGTACAGAAGTGGCAGAGGGTGAGAGCGGCAGACAGAGTTCTACATGTGTGGAACTGTTGCATCCGTCAAAGCAAGACAGACCAAACCTTAGAACGCTGGGTATGAAAAAGGGGAATACCCTTGGGGGGGGGGGGGGGGACCTTGGTGATTCCATAGCAACTAGGGATTATATGTAAATTGATTTCTACTCGCTAACCGTTTTACCACCGCTGCTACATGAATAGGACGTATCACAGCATTACGGAGACCAAGGCGTGTCCCGAGTGTCACTTGGAATATTAATGAACATGGAAGAGGTAGAGCTGCATCTTCTTAGAGACAGAACTTTTTCCTTTATTTGCACTACAAAGGCCTGTCTTGTGTTGACGTGCGTTTGATCGATTTACCCAGTCTAGCCATAACCTTATCTTTTCAGGTATCTCTGCGTTTTCTTGCCACAGCAGGAATCCCATCCAGTTTGCGCCTTCACCACAGAGATAACGCCACCCATTCGGTTCATGTTTTAATGTGTGAGCCCATAAAGGCTTTATGTTGGAGTCCTGTTTATTAATTTATGCCCAGGTATACAGTGCTTGCAGTATTTAGCCTCTCGCATAGCATTTTTCTGTCCTCTCATTATTTTCCACTCAAGCTAGTGCTTGGATTTTTGAGAATTGACAGGGTAACCCTTGGGAAAAGGCCTCTGAGTGTTACGATCACACAACCCACGCAAAAATTCTTCTGTAATCTCTTGATACAACGACTTTGCTTCCTAAAAGTTCTTTAATATAGCTGGAGGAGGGCGGGGGGGGAATCCAATCATTTTTAGGCCAGTTGTTTTCAAGAATGGAAGGGGGACATGTGCTAGGAGTCCTTCCTGCATGCTAATTAGCTTCCATGATTGTCTTAGCTTGTCATAACCTCTGGTTTCAAGGATATCCTTGGCTGCCTTCCTGTGTTCCAGATGAAGAAACAAATCAGTGTGTCCCTACTTGAAGCTGTTTTGAGACTGTATATTGTACAGCTTGAAAGTAGGGTTAATGGGGGGGGGGGCGTATACTTTTTCTCAGCGTGTGGCGTGCGTTTTCATCACCTTCCATCGTGCTTTTTTCAGCACCCGGGTTCATCTTTAAGGTCACAACTAATCTGCACTCAAAAGAATAGCCCTCTTCTTCCTTCATGCGCTAATCATGAGGGTACAGAGGAGCTGGTAAAGAAGGATCCTTCACCTTCACCACCTCATTAACGAATCTAGGCCACTATGAGTGCTTCCTTTTAAGCTTGGCTAATTAAACGCTGCGTCACGGGAGTTTTCTGGACTAGCGCAGTGTCGCGTTGTCACATTAGCGCTCTAAGAGAACATCGGGGCTATTTCAAAGTAGACCCGTGACTCGGTCTGTAAATGTACCGAAGCTGTGTAATGCATTTTTTTTAACTGCTCTATGAGAAATCAGTCATCTTGCTTCATCATGTTTTTGAATTCTTTGCTACTTGAAGGCAGGGGTTACCGAGTCAGCCAAATTCTCCTTGGTTTCTTAAAAGGCCACGTAGAGCTTCGGGGTTAGGGGTGGAAAAACAAATGGAGCGAAAACAGCAACTTCGCAACCCTCGGCTTGCTCTCACGAAAGCAGGCTTTCGACAAATGGACTGTATAAGAAGCAGGCCTACTTGCCTCAAGCTTGCATTTGTGGGGCCCCATTCCCCCTCTTGTCATTCTTTCTTCTTTATTGCTCTTAATGTCTTCCTGTTAGTGTACTTAACTTATTGTTTGGGTCATTTGAAGTGATCTCCCTTACTTAGTCTTTGGGTATTTGTAATCCCTGCCTACTACAGTTCCTCGAGCGTAGCTTCCTCTCTTACTCTCCATCTGTAAGGAAAAAAGGCTTCTCACTGGGGAAGAGAACTAGCAAGAAAGAAGTTATGGAGACAGACAGATGGTGTGTAATGTATGACAGCCATCGTGGTTCTGTGGGCGTAGCGTCCTCCAACAGCCAAATTTTAGCTGTCAGCTCTCTGCCTGAAGGCTGGCTCAGAGGCCTGTTATGGCCAGCCGGCTCGTCGTGATCAATAAACACCTTTCTCCTGGTACGCGCATAATCTCGTTCGCCTCCTATCAGGCCAGTATGACAAACGAGAACAAAATGCCATCTGGTCGCTTGCTGTGTGCGCTTGCGAGCATGCCTTCTCAACTAATTGTCCCATTTCTTTGTATTCCCCTGATCCTCCTGTCACCTCGGTGCTTTCCTGGCAAGTGCTTTGCAATCGAAACGCGGCAATGATTTCAGCCATTACCTCATCTGGTTTGCCGTTACGGTTTGACATAACTGTAATTTTATTCATTACCTCACTTGGCACTCGCACTAACATTTTGTTTTTGCAAAAATCGCACTGAGAAACACAAGACCCCAACACTACTGTAAGACACAAAGTGACCCTGCAAGCTCAGCGCTAACTAGGGGTCTAACAGTACACGTATTTATATCGAACCTTTCCGGTACAGTTCACACGTGTACCGAACGCAATCCGTGTTTTATGTGCGTAACATACGAGGTCGTATCAAAGATGTTCAAGACTTACACGCCGATAGATGGCTGCACAAGGCTGCACGCACAGTCACAGGAAGCACCGCGGTACATAAGTCAGTGCCAAAAGACATCATCCTGTGTATAGGAGCTGTGCAACTGGTGCTGTTCTGACCACGATTTCATCATGGACAGCAACTTCACTCCGGCATCGAGCGCTCCTCACACCTACTCGTCCCTACCAGAAACACGATTTGAATTGTGCATGCTCGAAATTGCTGCCACTTTCCGTCATCGCCAACGTTTTTCCGACGACGTCGATTCTTTTAGAATTTCTCTTGAAGGAGAAAATAAATAACCTACCTTGTGTTTCTTAAATGCTGACATTTGTAAAAAAAAATAAAAAAAAATAATAATAATATGCTGAAGATAGAGAATATCTTTGGAAATGTAAATATTAAATATAAAACATGTATTTATATACACATCTGTATTCCCCAAATGGGGTCTAACAAACGTCAACTATTTATTGGAATTTTTCAATTTAATTAAATCAATTTAAATTGTGGCAATTTAATCGATAACTCAGATGAATCTATATAATAAGTGTGTTCCTTTAATTTATTTTACCAAACCAGCATTATTTTCAAATTGTAAAAAAAAAAAGATATATATATATATATATATATATATATATATATATATATATATATATATATATATATATATATATATATATATATATATAGAACCTGTTCACAAATGTTAAATAATTTTATTTTAAAACTTTAACACAATTTAACCGAACTGTGACTTAAAATCCGTGGTACATACCGAACAGTGAATTTTGTGTATTGTTTCATCCCTAGTGCCAACCCTTTGCTATATATGCTAACTTTTGAACGCCCTTGCCCAATCAGCCTCTTGCCCTACTTGCAGGCAAAAACATGTTCAGCTACATGTGTGATGGTAAGATGCCTCGTTCACTCCTCCTGAAGGACATCAGCTCTTCTTCTGCCTCTTCAAATCATTAAACAGCTTTGACAGACAACTCGAAGCCCTATACTGTTTATTCCATCAATTTTTCTTTCTTCCCCGTTTTTCTTCCCAAAGCAAACGGTGCAGAAGTAGCATGCATTAAACCGCTTTGATCAGTCCAGCCAGTCGGGATCAAACAGCAGAGAGGTTTCTATTAAACTTTTGACGTCTCCTTTTCTTAACATGGGAGCCAGATTTCAGTCAGCTGAACCTGCTTTATCAGTGCAGCCCAGACGCTTGTCTGCTTCCCCTTTCGCTCTGCATCACCATGCGCTTTTTCAGCATGGTTGAGATTCAAATTCCCCTAATAGTGTGGCAATTCAACTTGACCCCTCCATTAGTGCGTCGGCTGTGCTCGCCTTGCCTGATTGAAATTCAGTTTGTCAGGAGCAAATTACACCCCGAGCCATGACTGACACCATCTTCACACAGATTTACCTTCACATCGTCGCTCAGATTTTCTCATAAAGTTTACGGTGCTATACCCCGATAGCTTTTTTTTAATCGTTTGATAACGAGCTTTGCTCATGCATAATTATATAGTCTTATGGTACTGTTTTTGGGATTCATCACTAAGCTATTATTAGCCTGTAACATAGCATGGCCTGTAATTCAAGTGCGTTCTTTCTGAGCTAGATCATGCTTCCCAGCACTATTATGTTGGATATTTAGCATTAAAACCTCAGCCACAGCTGCCAGCATGCCTCGGTGAACTAAATGCATCTCAGCTGTCTCTCACCATTCAGCCTTGGCCTGGGTATTTAAAGGAAAGGTGAAGGACATAAGTACAAAATGATTTGGAGCACATCCTCTGAGCTTCTATATCTGGACTACCTCTTTGGACATGCCAACTACCAGGAATAACCACAAGAGACCACTTGGCAGCTGATGGTCTGTTACAACCGATGATGATATGCTCCTGTGTAATTGAGACTGCTATCACTTGAACACCAGAGAGCTCTATTTTAGTAAACCCTGTAAACTGTTGTCCCTCTTCTGTCCAGGCAGCTGTCATACAGCCCGTCCTTTTCTTCATTCATCCTTTTTTCAAATCTCTTCCCCCATTTTCATGACTTTGTATGAAAGTCTTTAGAGGCCATGCATTATATATATTTTTTTTCTTTCTTGTTCATGACTTTATTTTCTCGCAATCTTGACGTAACCAACATCAGTGGACTCTGCATAAGAGCATTTTCTACAGCAGTGGTCCCTAACTCCCAGGTCAATTGGTACCAGGGCCGCACAGAAAGAATACATAACTTACATTATTTCGTTTTTATTTATCTGATTCTAAATATTTTTTTGGGGGGAAAATTACCGGATTCTCACCACCACATCTGTCTATGACTCACTCTTGATGCATGTCATGATGCCTCGGTCACATGTATTACCTCCATCCACTACCTTCTTAAAGGGGCTGCTCCGGCCCCTAACAGATAATACATTACCACTAAACTGAAACCCCCCAAGCGAGCAAAATGAACAAAAAACTACACAGTGGATTAACGCTTATAATATTTAGAAAATACCAGTTTTTATGACGGTCGTATCATTTTTTATTTTTTTTTGTTGTTGTTGTATTTATCCACCATACCTTAAAGGCCGGACCGTGAAAATATTGTCTGACATTAAACCGCAAAAAAGGTCGGGGACCACTGATCTAGAGGCAGCATGATCGCATTTGCTATTACTTTGAACTCAACTCAAACCTAGAGATAAAATTCTAAATTCGATAAAGAATTCAGACTCCCAACAAGTACTCCATGATATACACCAGGCACAAGGTTTTCTCGGGATACAATTATGTCGTGAGAAAACAGGTTTTCATGTCGATCATAAGAAAAGTAAGACTTAAAAACAAGAAAACGCGTTATGTCGAGTCCACAAGACAACCAAGTCGAAACAAGAAAGGAAAAAAATATAATGCATGGTCTCGTCGGTATCTTTGACTACAACTCTGGATATTTGCTCAGATACTGATGGTCTACATTGTCAACTGACCCATATTTATCTTTTATGTGAGCGCATCTGATCGCCTAAAACACCTTGCATTTCACACGTCAATATCGATTTAGATCCATGTTCGTCATGACCAACAAACAAAACTTCATTTCAGAGAAAATCAACCACAGTAAACATAAAGTAGCCAAGACGTTGGATCGGTTAAGTGAGAAACCATGACTGCTACATTGATTTCCGATTTGTTGGGAAAATGTTTCTAGCACTGTTTGGATTTTGGGCGCTTCCTTACAGGTTTGCTTGAACCGATTCCCATAATATCAAACGAATCATTTTCTCAAAGGATCTGATCCAAATCCGGGTCGTGGCTCAGGCCTGGTTTGGGATCAAATTTTTTGCTTCCAGAAAATTCTGGGATAAAACCTGATCTCTTGTCACGTCGATGCAGAAAAGAAATGGATTTCTGTTGCATCTAAACGGGAATGTGAAGAATGTAGTCCTCCTTTTTCATCTATCCAATCTTTTTCTTCTTCTTTCACTGTTACACTCCGCCTCTTTCCTTGTTCTTTCCTTTCCCAGTCCCCCCCTCCAATACAAATGCATTGCTGCCAAACCAGGCCTGCTGACCAGAGGTCATTTCTTCTCACATGACCACGCTAATCCTTCCTGTCTGGCATGTACTTCAAACACCCAACCCTGCCTGCTACTCTGATCTCCGTCAGCCCACCAGTCTAACAGCAGGGACAGTATATTTCTGAAATGAAATCTTTTTTTTTTTTTTCTGGTCATATGATTCTCCTGTGCAGCAGAGGAACAATTCTTGTATCGTGCAGTCGTTTCCTCAGGAATTTAGACGCACGATTTATAGTAAACCTATTATTTTTAAATGTTTAAACATTGAACGAAAACAAATTTCTTGAGCAGCCATGCCTCCATGCCTCACAGCTCAAGTTCTTTGTACATCTACACCACACACTGCATGTTTACAGACGCACACATAAGAGGCCGCCTTCCTCATTGACACGCCAGATTCAGACTGTATAACGCAACCGTAATAAGCGCCGCGTCACGCAGAATTGCTTTTTTATGCATTTTTGAAAACTACACTGGCCATTTGTGTCTTCCAAAACGGGTTATCTGGCAACAATTTGTCTCCCAGAGACAGCCTGAGCTTTAAACATCTGCATTGATGATGCTAAAGTAGTGCGTTCGGTTTCCTGAATGATGATTCGCTCAACAACGGAAATGAAGCCTCCGTACAAAAATGCAGTAGTCCATTTGCATTATGGGATTTTCCACAGTAATTATGATCAGTTCAGTGGATTCAAATTTGTATTTGACTCATCTAACTTGCGTAGGAATATCCAATGGTGAATTTAGCCTGATCGCGCCGAGAAAAGGAGTTCCCAAAACATGCTGCATTAAAAATCTTTGTTTATACGCTATTTCCAAAAGTATTGGGACACCTGATCTTTCCTGCTATATGTGGTTCTTTTCCAAACTGTTACCACAAATCTGGAGGCACTCAACTGTACAGGATGTCTTTAGATGCAATTTAATAAAATGTACAATTCACTTGAGCTTGGAAACCCAAAACCTGTTCCAGCATGACAATGCCTCTGTGCACAAAGTGAGATCCTTGAAGATCTGGTTTACATGCTTTGGAGAAGAAGATCTTGAGTGGCCTCCTATAAAGCTCTGATCTTATTCTTACTGAATACCTTTGGGATGAATGTGAAAGCTGACTGCACCCCAGGTCTCCTCACCTACATCAGTACCTGCCTTTCATAATACCCTTATGGCTGATGAACACACATCCGTAAACACAATCCAAAATCTAGTGGAACATCTTCCCAGAAGAGTGGAGGGAATTATAAGAGCAAATTAGCAGTAAATGTGGAATGCGACGCTCAAAAATCACATGCCGTACTTATGACCAGGTGACCCAATACTTTTGAAAATAGTGTATGTGAGTTATGGCTAAAAAGTTGCTTCTGTCAGGGAATTCTTACTTGTTCTTACGTGTTTCTTTGCTCTTTATAACGTGCCGTTTTCAAGAAGTCCCAGAGTTACGATGATTCAACATGTTAGATTTTACACTGACGATCGTGATACTACTTTCTTTCGGCTTCTCCCATTAGGGGTCGCCACAGCGGATCATCCGCATGTTTGATTTGGCACATGTTTTTACGCTGGATGCCCTTCCTAACGCAACCCTCCCCATTTATCCGGGCTTGGGACCGGCACTAAGGCTTGTGCGACCCTAATGGCTGGGGGTTGGTTCCCTGACCGGGGATCGAACCCGGGCCACAGGTAACCTTCTGACGATCGTGATACAAAATAAAAAGAATGTATAAAAATACATTTTTGTGCAGCATTTAAATTTTCTTCCAATACATTGGGACACTGCCAGGATGTACACATTTCCCACTTTGTGTGATGCCTCTTTTCTGTAAACCGTAAATTTGAAACCTTACAGTAGTGGTAGTAAGTTGCCATGTTTTGCTAAATGATGTGTTGTAATTTGTTACATTATTAACAAACTACAGTAAACTAATCCCATACTGTCTTGACTTAAAATATTTTCAGGTTATATTGGGGTAACTACCTGATTTTATACCATATATTTAAACATCTGTTCAATCACAATAAGTGTACCAGGACGTTTTTATTTTTACAGTGATCCGCTCATTCACAAATCATTGTTTTCGATGAAGCTTCTATTATAAGGGGCTACCTATCAGTAAATTATCGTGTAGTTGTAATGGTTTTTTTTTAATTAAATATAATTACAAGGTGTGCTGACGGCTTTGAATAAAACATTTTTCTGTTAAGGTTATGTACCCGTCTCGGTTTCCGTTTTGTATTTGTTTCACATTTGCTCCATTTTCATTCCCGGAATTTCATTCTCTTTCAAGTTAATTGCATTTTCCAAAGCGATAAACAATGAATACACCTATTTTTCTCCTCCCTTCCACTGTTTTGCATTTGCTACGCTGCCTTGAGCAGTAAAAAAAAAAAAACGAGGCCGACGTGCAATTTATAGAGTCTGACATCTCATCATGTTTGTTTTTCCTTTTTGTTTCGGTGTAATGGTGCTCATCTTGACTGGGGAAGCTGAACGCTCGCTCATGATGCGTCTGTGGGATTTCAAACGCTCGCTCAGGATGGTGTATCGCTTCCATTGGTGACCGCAGGGCCTGTTGGCGTTCACTTAAACACCCGGATTGCTCACGGTGTAAACTTTTCCCAACGGATACAGAGGGATTCTCGCTTTTGTTTTATTTTTTTCCTGAGAGCAGTTTGACTACGAGAATATCGGGGAATACCGCAGGTAACCATGATTCAAGGAAGGCACTTTTTTTGTGGGTAGAGCTTCCAGGCCTGCATCTACCCCCAGACTTGTGCATGTGTCTGATCCGTTGTTTTGGTTTTTGCTCACGGGATGTTACACGTCCCTCAAGATGGTTCGAGAACATCTAAAAGCATGGAAAATGTTCAACTGGTCCTAGTCTTTAAGCAGTATTTTTGTATTCTTTTTTTGTCTTGCTCAGGGGACAGGGGGTTTAACAAAACAATGGAAAGAAACTAATAGTTTTACCAGAATTTGAGTACTTGTGCTGCAGAAACGTGCGCACTAGGGATGGGTAGCGAAAACCGGCATTTGTTTGGACCGACACATGATTGGGTCAAGACCAGACCTACCGATAAGCTTCAGGACAAACAGTACAGTTATCGATACTTGTGTACAGTCAATCAGTACTAATTGCAATGTTAAAACTTTCAAAAGTATGGACTCGCTTCACAAAACGTAGGTGACACAAGTGTCAAATGCAATATATGCAGTAGTGTAATAGTGAACAATGGAGGCAACACTAGCAATATAATTAAACATTTACAAACAAAACACGCCATCTACATCGCGCAGTGCGCTGTGTTTACTCCTCTGCCTCAAGCGAACGCAACAATAATTATACAATAAAGTCTTTAGTTAGTACTAGTACTCTATGGAGACACCGCATTGGTTTTAAAATGTAAATCTGTATATGAATAACAGCATTGGAAATTCTAGGCACATTCAGCGAGGAACAGAGTCCCAGACAGAGTCCCAGACAGAGTCCCAGACAGAGTCCCAGACAGAGTCCCAGACAGAGTCCCAGACAGAGTCCCAGACAGAGTCCCAGACAGAGTCCCAGACAGGGTCCCAGACAGGGTCCCAGACAGGGTCCCAGACAGGGTCCCAGACAGGGTCCCAGACAGGGTCCCAGACAGGGTCCCAGACAGACAGACAGGGTCCCAGACAGACAGACAGACAGACAGGGTCCCAGACAGACAGACAGACAGACAGGGTCCCAGACAGACAGACAGACAGACAGGGTCCCAGACAGACAGACAGACAGACAGGGTCCCAGACAGACAGACAGACAGACAGGGTCCCAGACAGACAGACAGACAGACAGGGTCCCAGACAGACAGACAGACAGACAGGGTCCCAGACGGTTCAGGTGCAGTAGATCAGTTAATTGCTAGAGACGCCAGAATTCTTTATTACTTTCTGTTGTGCTCCAATCAGTGCACTTGTTAGCAGGTTTTGGTCCCTGTGTGTACCTCCAACCTAAACTACAGCTGGTTTAAGGCTTCATATGCCTTAGCATCATATGAAACATATACAGACGTTCCCCATTTTACGAACCTTTGCAGATACAAACAAACCTGTCCTCCAAAATGAAATTTGTTCAGAGTCGAAAAAAAAAAAAAATGGAGGAGAGCCGCCACTAGCTATTTTTTTTTTTATTTAATTTTTATTCTTTTTTTTATTACTTAATACAAAATATTGTATACAGTATTTAGATTTGTTTTAGAATATTGTTTATTTGATAGTATTTGTAGCTCTTCCATCATTAGGAGATATGCGTAGTCAATAACGAACACAGTAACAACGTACTAACAAATCCATGGTACGAACGGTCTTTCGGAACGTAACTCGCTCGTAAGGTTAGGAGCGTCTGTATTTATATACGGCAAGATTAAGTACGAAGTGTAACTCCTCTTAACTGCCACATAAAGGGTTTAAAGGAACGTTATTTGTGGGAATGTGTACAAATTAAGGACCGTTTTCCCAGACGAGATTCAACACAGCTGCAATCGCTCGTTCCGCTGCACCACGAGGAGTCGACTCCCATGCGTCCCGCCTCATTAGGGGCGGAGGCTCAGAACGGAAAAGTCCAGGCTGAAAAAAAATGACAAGATTCAGATCGCAGTAAGAAAAGTGGATGTGGAATTCTGGAGGGGAGCCGATTAAAGTTTTGCATCGTGCTGATAACCACTTCAGAATATTTTTCTGGGGTGGTTTTTTTTCTCCCCATTATTTCAAATCTGCTGGAACTATCTCTGCCACCACCTTGTGAAATTACTGAGCCTTGTCCTGCACTCCTTTTTAAAAAGGTGTCAGGATAAATCAAATAAAGCCAATCCATCATGGCCTGACTCTAGAGGGTAGTCCTGGCTGTAATATGTCCTGGCTCTCTAAACATCCCCCTGCGGATGTCTTTCCAGGCGCCTCCCTTTGAACATCAACCTGATCCTTTTAGTTGGAAGAGAACAGTTGCACAGCTGAGCAGTTGGTGTTTTGTGTAGTTGTCTGGCGTTGCAAAATCGATCTTTCCCGCAGGGCTTTCTTGCGCCGCACTGCCCCACCTGCCCTATTGTCGGGGTTAAGGGGTAATTATCTGCAGTTCCTTGCCGCCTGCCAGAATTCTGCTCGTGTTTTGGAAAGTGCCAATAAAATCTGTTGATAGCGGTTGCTTGAAGTGGGCTTGTGTAGCATTTGGTGCTAGCAGGCCCCTGGGCTTTCGTTTCAATGTGAGCTGGCAGCAGCTTGAACCTGCAGTTGCTTTAACTCCGATACCCAGTCATAATTTCAGCACTTTCTGGTTGCCACACACAGAAGAATTCCCATCAAAAAGCTTTTCATTTGGGCATTTCTTGTTCTGATGCTGTTTTGAAAAGAATTGTTTTTGCATTGCTTGTAGGTCCCCCCCCCACACCCTGCTGTTTGTTGCTGCTGTTCAGAGGTTTCTCAATTTAGGTGACTCTTGATCTAAAGAACATTGTCCTGATAAGGTTGTGGCCTTTGGACATTAAAGTCTTGCCACTGGAATCCTGGGAGAGAAGGTGAAGATTTGTTTGCCACCACGCTCGGTTTTGAAGACCTCTGTAGTCAGGGATCGTGGCTGTGGCTCGCGATTTTGCAGATAATAAACGGCATCAACTCGTAACTGTTTTGTGCCTCTGACCTCCACAGCTGACACGATCAATTACAGTGTCTAATTTAACTTTAATGAGTGCCGTATCCAAGTCACCATACCGAGGCATGTGGAAGAGCTCAGCACTAAAGTCGACAGTTATTATGGTTTAATTGCTTTACTTACATGCCGTGATCGAACGCCGTGTTTAAGAAGACCGAATTCTTTGCATGGAGAAAAGTGCTTCTTGTTTTCATCTTGGCAGGAAACGAGAATGATGAAGCCTTAAAATATCTGTTGCAAGTCGATTTCTCCATGACTGCTGATTCATGCTTTCTGATTTATACCAGACTTCCCTTTTGCCTCCAAAAACCCAACCAGGGAGAGTTTGAACAATGTGTTCTAAAGGCTTTTAGTTGCGCTAAGGTCATGGCATATGGTGGCTCGGGTGGCACGGATCAGCTTAAACTCCCAAATCTCTGAATCTGATGCAAATCCGGCAGTGTTTATAGCCACAAATCATCCTTGCCAAATCCCCTTCAAGATATTCCAGGCTCGATTGGGGAGGTATTAAGGGATCACAGTGACAGAACAATAGATTGTCTTGCCGAGGAAACTAAACAGAGAGAGAGAAAGTGAGAAAGACTAGCAGACCGATGCCTCATGAGGGGTTTATAGTGTGTTGTGCCAGTCTAAATTGTGTATCACTTAAAATATTTTCTTTTAACAACCCGAATCCTTCCCTACTGTCCACTTGTTTTGCATTCTGCCAGGGCGTATGTCGAGTTCATGCCAACATCTGCGCTTCCGTTTAAATACCTTCCCTGAGCGCCGATGCCCTACATATTACACGCTGACAAATCCTGTTCTTTTTTATCCTTGCCTTCATTTAAATCATCCACCTTGTGCTTGTACTTTTTTTTTTTTTTTCCCCCTCTTTTTTTTTTTTTTTTTTTACACTTCATATCTGTCACATTCTGGTGTGAGGTAGGATTAGTTCGAGCTGAGCGATGTGAAAAAGCGAGTATTTGAGAGGGTTGAGAGGGCGTTCTTGTGCTTGTTCCTTGTCTTACAGCCTCCTTGTAGTGTGTAAGCAAGGTACGGGGATAGTGTTAGGTTTCCAGGTTCCATGCTGTGGCGTGGTAAAGGTGGTTAATAAAGTTTGTTCATCCAGTGCACCGTTTTGGAGACCACTCCTATACAGCTTTCTAAGTGCTGTTCTTATCTGTGTAGAGCTGTAATGAGACATTGTGAAAAGTGTTATGCAAATAAAAATGTAACCGTTTAAAGGCATAGGCAAACTAGGCTGTGTAGATTCCGTTCCATGTCTCCTAGCCTAGTCTGTGGACCGTTCTGTCGGCAGAGGGTCCGACGTTTTTCTGGTCTTGCTTCACATTCGCAGTCAGAACTGAACAAACATCGTGTGATTTTAGTTTAGTTTTTTTTTTTTGGAACATTTGTACACGCAACAGCTGTTTCCCAGACACCGCCTTTTGTTTATCTTAAAATATGGACGAAGCGAATAGAACAGGAGGACTAGGACAGTGTGGTACCAGAATAATTTCGATGTAGTCAATAGGTTTAGGACATAGTGACAAGAAAGAACGGGAGAAAGAAAGAATAGGGACATGGGGTATATAGGTGGAGAAATGCTAAGAGCCACCAGGAAGAAGGAAAAGAGGAAGGCCAAGGAGGAGGTTTATGGATATGATAAGGGAAGACACACAGAAGGTTGGTTTGAAAGAGGCAGATGTAGAGAACAGGGTGGTATGGAGACGGATGATCTGCAGGGGCAACCCCTAACGGGAGCAGCTGTAAGAAGAAGAAAACAGTGTAACTCACATGTAGTACGTTATTTATGAAGGTCTTTTCATTGTCTATATACAGCTTTCGATGTCGAGGGACCCTAACACCCCCCCCCCCCTTTCTCTGCTCCAGTGCCTGCACAAATAGACCACTGATTTCATTTGATTCCTCCTGATAGCAGCAGGTTTATTAAGTAGCTTGTGCCTCTCTCGAGTCTTTTTCACCCTGTTCTTTTGGCTTTCGCCTCATGGTGGTTGTATATGAGAGAATTCTCCTCAGCTATCCTGGATTCCTGCTGCCCAGTGACACACTGCTCTCAATAAATGTCTTCACTCGGACATTCCTCTCCTGCTGTCTCTTCCTCTTTGTCACCCTGTCAATCTCTCTCTCCGTTTTTTTTTTCCATCTGTCTTTTTTTTCTGCTTTGCAAAAGCCTTTTTCACCCCTCTGTGGTTGGCACAATAGTTTACAAAAAAGGTATCTTCTGCAGGTCAGCGAGGTTCCTTTTTATTCAGAGTCAAGGCAAGAAACCTTGCTTGCTCAGATATCATTACTGAAGTCTCGAGGTACCGCATGACTGAAAACGGATACGAAACATCAGTCTTGCGGCTTCTGTACTAATTAACCTGCTCTCCAGAGTCTAGGCTTTGCTAGGTGGAGGTACCGTGGGGTTATGAAGGAGTTCCTCGTTTGCTTTGGAGAACACGGCTCGAGGGTTTGCAATCCACATACGCTGTGCTCCGAAACCGGGGTTGCCGGAATGAGATTACACACGAGTCCGGTGTTTTTAAAGAGGCGCAACCAGATACCAAAGTGGCGAGAGCAACTCGAGTAAGGAACTAGCTGCTGATATACAGCCATAACTTTTTTTTATCTTGTTGACACCGTGACAAACTGTGGCACAGCACGTCCAGAACATCAGCATGACGAAAGCTTGCCAGCCCAGGAAACGGCATTGGCTTGCGACTTCTTCTGTACAAACGTTACTCATACTGTTTAGCTTGTACGCTAACACTCAATGTTCCCTGTCAAGCTGACCGTTCTAGTCAAGGTTCTGTATTTGAGGTCGAGCGTAGGTTGTCAGATGCGAGACAGTGTGTTTCTGCGTTTATTTGGTTTGGTTTTCACCTTTCTTTCAACTCTCATTAGCTCTTTTGAAATCCCTCTTAAAACCTTTAAGAGCTTCTCTCCTTCCATCAAAGGTCTGGTGCATGGTTGCTGTGTGCACTCTGGGCTCGATGAGTCAGGTCTGGTCACGAGTAAGCTGAGCGGGAGAGACCGCAGCCCGGTGTTCAGCTTTCTGGATTTGTCTTCGGCATTACTTTGACACACACAGTCATAAGGTGCACCTGCACAAGCTGACTCGGCGATCCAGACTGAAACACAAGCAGATATTAAGAATTGTACACACTTGCATACAGAAAAAAAAAAGAGTAAGAGACACACAATCACACACAGGACGATGATTATCCATATATTCTGGAATGCATGACTCAGTATTCATCAGTCGTGCGCTCGGAGCATCTTCCTGCCTGTATTAGCTTTGTACGATCATACAGGGACTTTTTGGAACTTTATCCTCCTCCACACCATCGTCTCTGACTGCTTGATGAGCATCGTCTCAGGCTGACATGTTTGTCAGACCGTGAATAGTCTTCAGAGTACCAAAGGAAAAAAAAACAAACGGAACGCAATCTTTTCACTTTTTTTTTTTTTTTTTTTTTTTCTCACACTTCTGCCATGACTACGTTCCACTCAGGTGTCTAATTAACTTTTCACATGATGGCGCTGACGCTTCAGACTCGGGTTCGGATTACGGCAGAGAGCCACACACCGCGTCTCTGATTTAAATTATTTTTTTTTGGCAAGGCTGCCGTTTTATTTATAGAAACATAAAACCAAATCAGGAGAAAGCGAAACGGCCGTGGAACCTACATTCGTGAAGCGAACGCACAGCGAGTCTATAAGAAAAAAACAAATTCCCGAATCGGAAAAGTAAGCATCTTATTCGAAGCATCCTGCACACCAGCTGTGGCCTACCCGCTGATCAGAATATCAGGCTTCTGGATCGTGATTTCTTTTCTTCCGTATGAATTTCCAGCATATTATGCTATAAAAGGTCTTAGATCCTACTTTTTTTTTTTTTTTCCTCTCCTGCTTAAGGAGTTTTCACATTCTTTTATGGAAGCCTTGAGCCTTGAGCTTGTGGTTTAATTCCTGCGTGATTTCTGACCCGAAGCTTCAACTCCAACAGCTGCAGTCTTATTCAGCGATGAGTTTTATTATAGATAAAAAGCACTAATTTACCTTCACATTCATGTGTGTAGGCAGGCAGACAGCAGTGTGCTGCTATACAATGCGTAACAGACATTTAAAAGAACTCGCGTCCAGACGCCAGGACACGTTGCAACCAGACTTCTGAGAAATCAGATTTTGTGCTGAAAAGTCTGGAGTGAAGACTGATAACAGTTTATTATCTCCTGAGGTTTCTATAAAGACTGAAAGAAAGGGTCAATGGATGGATAGATTCATGGATGGGTGGATTGATGGACTAGATGGGAGGAATGGATAAGTTGATGAATGAATTGATTGTTCAAAGAATAGATGGATAAGTTAAGATAAGCTTGTAGCTGATCACCGTCAGGATTAATTAAAAAAAATAAGTGCAGTGATCGTTTGAGTCTTTTAGCGCATTTTGTTAGTGGCATTAAAATGTGGCTTCAACCAACCGTTGGGGCGTTTGGGGGTTGTGTGTGTGTGTGTGTGTGTGTGTGTGTGTGTGTGTGTGTGTGTGTGTGTGTGTGTGTGTGTGTGTGTGTGTGTGTGTGTGTGTGAGGCTTGTGAGTGGTACAACTTTTTGTCGTGTGTTGGTTTGGAGATGGGAGGATAGCATTTCTAATTGCTTCCTTGTGAATAATTTCCTTGCTCTAATTTAGCGGTAATGAGCACAGTCGCTGCCTGCATGTTTATTTATACAAGCTGAAATTGACAGGGCCAGCGTTTTCTCACACACACACACACACACACACACACACACACACAGGGGCTATGAAACAAATAATGTACTATAATGTTGTTTCTCCTCTTCTTCATCTACAGGCAGAAGGAGAAGACAACTTGAAAAAAATGCAGTTGATGGAGTTGGCCATCCTAAACGGAACCTACAGAGACACCAATATTAAAGCTCGTAAGCACACACACACACACACACACACACACACACACACACACACACACACACAAAATCACTCATTCACACACACTCACCTTTACTCCTCACTCTTATCCACATACTCACTCATTTAGCTCATTTACACACACACACACACACACACCTCTCACTCACTCACATTCATCTCTCCTCCTCTTCCTCTCTCCTGTTCAAAGTTGTAAATGTAAAGTGAGCAGCTAAAATCACTCTCACACGCTGTATGATGTGTGTGTGCGCCTGCACCACGGATGCCCTGTAAATCGTACCAAGCTCAGGAATTCATATTCTCATATTTGCACATATGGCTCCTCCTCCTCATGAATATTAATGCTGATGCTCCTTTTCAGGGGAAATGGGATCATTAATATTTATGACTAGGACACTTTTTTTTTTTTTTTTTCTTCTTTACTGGCTGAATGTTTTTGTAATAAATTTTTCTTTAATATGAGATAGAGAGAGAGATATATAGATATTAAGATCTCGTCCACATGAAGGCGGTTTCAGTTTGGCTTTGCCATGTTGCTCGAGCCGAACAAAACACTATTTGCTTTATAATCTAGTAATTATGGTAAAAACCACTGATGGCCAGCACTAGTTTCTCACAAGCATTTATTAATAACCCTTTGTGTATTCTAATAACCTCAGAAGTGACTGTGATGAGGGTTTATAAACCATTGTAGCAACCTGTTCATAGTTATTACAGTCCAAATCCATCTTTATGGGTTCCTGATTGAAACTATCCAAAGTACACTCAAATCTTCATGTGAGAAGGGTATGAAGAAGGGTATGAGGATGGATCTTGCAGATCTGGAAAACAGAAGGAGAACTGCACGTTGGTGTAGCTCTATAAAGAATCATTTCATAATGATATTCAAACGCTGTACAGTCAGTGATATTTTGTTTTACTGTTCATCTCTGTCTAATTCAGGTTGCATTTCTGTAATGTTCGATAAACCCCACCTTCTGGATCAAATTCCCATTTCACAGCCATCAAACATCCCTGTTTGATATCCAAAAAAATCCATATTTTATTTATATAGCAACTGTATAATTAAAAAAAATAGAGCATTCACAACTCGCAATTTTTCCGGTAACGTTCTATGGGAACTTCATCTGGAGGAAGTTGAAAACTTACCAGGAATTTTTGGGAATTAATTAGAAATTTGAGAAAATTAATATAAACTGTATCATATGCAAACATGAATATAAACATTTTGTTGGGTCATAAGCTGACATGCTTGTGAACGACATTTTTGTCTTTGATTTAATTCTATCGTTTTGTAATATTTAGTACATTAACATAAATACTCTGCAATTTTTTGTTGTGCAGGATTGAAGAAATTATGTTAAGCATAGTACAGGTAGGGGGCGTGGCCTGAGTAGCCCTGCAGTAAGTGTGTGGTGTGCAGGTCAAATTGCATTGAATCTGGTAGTTTTAACGAAGATTATCCCACAAGATTTTTTATTCCAAATACATTTAAGTTCCCAGTTATAGGCTAACCTGCCATTTTGTAAATTTCCAGTCTATTCCCATTAATTCCCATGGAAATGTTCCAGCCTTGAAAATTCCTGCAACCCTATTCACAAAAAAATATCAGACAAGAAACACTGATTAAATGAATTGAAACGTAAAATCCTTTAGAAATTAAAAGCCGAAGAAAAAAAGTTGGTTTTTAAGGTTTAAAAGTAGTCTGGCGATATTTCGGGGCCACATGCGGAATGCTTACAAAGATCATGTAAAGCTGCTCACATGCTTTGTGTTTGTTTATTTATTTATTATGATAGTAATGATTGTAGCTAGTGATGTAGAGACGCACTGACCAGATGAGACCTTTCAACTTTCTGTACAATATATGAATGACTCAATGATTCTAACCAACATGGCCGCCACAACTCGTCCACACCGCTGCATGCTCGCTGCGAGAGATGCTCTGGTTTGCCACGATCATGTGACCTTTGCTTTGATTTTTGTTCTGTGCATCGAATTTGTTGTTTGTGTTTAGTTCATTTATTTGCCCTTTTATTAAGTTGCTTATGGGGCTTGTTTTTGGTTTCAGTCCCGAGTTGTTGTGTGTTTTTTTTTTTTTTTTTTAAGTTCACTGTTGATCATTTGCATGAACTAATGAAATTTTTTTTCCCTTCTTTCTTTTTTTTTCCTTCCTCTGTTTTTCCGCTTCCACTAAAAAATTTAATCTCCAAATCTGCTTTCGCTTCTTTCTCTCTTTCTTCTTCCACCTGTCTTTTTCACGTTCACGCATCGTAAATGTGTGTCCCTAATATTTAATACAACTGTCCCGCCCTTTTATCCTCCTTTCCTCCTCCATCTCTTTCCTGTCTTCTATCTGTTTTTCCGCTCTGTCTCTCTTTCACCAGCGAACCTTGCCTTCTCTCTTGCAGCAGCGGCCGCAGCGGCTCAGGGCCCTCGGCTGATCGCCGCCCCCGCGGGTCAGGTACTTCCTCCTGGCGCCCTGCGGCCCCCGACCCCGGGCGGCGCTCCTATCATGAACCTCATCCGTCCTGCGCAGATGCCCGCCATGCTACCCAACGCCACCCCAACGCTGGTGCCCCCAGCGCCGGACGCGGGCATCATCTACGCCACACCCTACGACTATCCGTATGCCTTGGCGCCAACCTCCCTCCTGGAGTACCCAATCGAGCACGGAGGCGTCCTAGGTAAGCGGGCGTGGGGGCTTGGTGCTTCAGGCTTCGGCGGGCATCAGGACGGCACCGCCGCAATGTTTTACGGGGGCAGCTTTGACATGGCCATGCCAAGCGCTGCCCAGGACTTAGTTCAAGGTAAATACGTGCTAAGTAGCTGAGGCCTGGTGTTGGACAGGGGTGATGTAAGGACAGATGTGTGTGAGACAGGTGGCAAGGATGCTTCCTCATTTAAACATGACAGTTTCTCCATCCTTTTATCTCCTGGGCTTTTTTTTTTTGTTTATTTGTTACTGTCCAGGGTTCTGTAGGGCAAAACAAAGTCTGTGCAAGCTAGGACTCCCTTGTGTACACACACACACACACACACACACACACACACACACACACACACACACACACACCCTGTCAACATTCAGAGTGATAGGGACATGCTTGCTTGCACACCTTTCTCTCTCGCTCACTTCATCTCTCTCTGTCTCTCTCTCTTACTTTACCCCCACCCCCCCACTCTCACTTCATCTCTCTTACTCATTTTCTCCTTCTGTTATTTCCTCTTTTCCCCATCTCTCTCTCTCTCTATCTCTCTCTCTCCTGCTCTCCTGAGGTATGTCAGGCAGTCTGCATGGTTGCTTGTAAGTCCTGCAGTGAGTGGTCAAACCACACACACACACACACACACACACACACACACACACACACACACCTTTATCCTCCTCATTCTTTATCATCTTATCTTGAGCCCTCTAGTCTCTGCACTCCGCTTCGTTCCAGATTGAAAGTTCTTTTCTATAAACAATGAGGGAATTACAGAGACGAATCCCTGCACAAGATAGTCTACAGATCCTTCAGTGGAGCAGGAGGAGGATTAGAGTTCTCAATTCCCGAACCAGGAAATATTTCCCCTCTGTTTCTCCTGCTTCATTTTTCTAACTTTATCCTCTCTTTCTCTCTCCATACGTCTCCATCTCTGTGTATCTCTCTCTCCCTACTTCTGTTTTATTCTTCCACAATATTTCCCCTTTTCTCCATCTCCTTCCATTTCTCTTTTTCTGTCTCATTCTGTCCCCCCTTTCGGTCTTTCTTTCTTTCTTTCACTGCCTCTGTCTTTCTTTTAGTCTCCTTCCTTCCCTCTCCTTCAGTTTTCTCTACTCTGACACCCCCCCACCCCTCCTCTTGCTGTCTTTCTCTTTTTTTTTTTTTTACCCCGGCCAAAAATTAAAGACCACGACTAGAAAACAGACACTTTATTCTCTCTGACCTCGGAGGACATCGACCTCATTAGTAGTGTTTACGACTCAGTTCCTAATGGACGTGGGTTTTTTTTTTGTTTGGGTTTTTTTTCCCCTTGCCCACCTGTCTCAAAATGACTGTGAAATCCCCGGGTGCTTTATGCTGCAATTAGATTCTGAAGAATATAAAATGTAATGAGCATGCATTAGGAGTACACTTTGCATTACTAGTCATGGTTTTCTTCATAGACATAGTGTGAACTTTTATTTCTATATATTTGTGTACACTATATGGACAAAAGTATTGGGACACCTGATCATGTTCATTATCAAAAATTCCGGAATTTGATTTAACATAAATGTGTTTAAACATTATGGTTTTATACATTTATCCAACTGTAGCTTCTGTAGTTAAATGTGCTGAAAAAGTTGCTGCTGTTAATGTTTAATGGGTCAGGATTGTTTTGGCTGCAAAAGGGGGACCAACACAATATTAGGCAGGCGGTCATACGTGCCTCATCGGTGTGTGTATATACCGAATTCAGTTAATTTGCAGTAAATGTAACTCTAGTGTGCCAGTGCCCCTGTACACAAAGCCAGCTTCATAAAGATATGGTGAGCATGGGTTCCAGAGGAAGATCTCCCGCTTAACAGCTCCAATATCAACCCTTTTGATCATGATGAATGTGAACACTGCACCCCCAGGCCTCCTTATCTCCCCTACATCAGTACCGTACTTGAATCTTACACAAATCTCCACAAAATCTAGTGGAACATCTTCCAAGAAGAGTGGAGGTTATTATAAGAACGAACGGGGCTGAATGTGAAAAAGGTGTCCACAAACCTTTGTCCAAAAGTGAACATATTTGTGAATGTGTGAACGTTTGAATGCATTTTTAAAAAGTCTGTGAAGCCAGACCGAGCACCTCGAGCGCAACCTCAGGTCAAGATTTACAATTTATTCCTTAAACAATGAAATAAATCGATCTCCGAGGTGAAGCTCGATGGGTTCCGTCTGGCTGTTGGGCTTCTGAATGTGTCTAACCTTATGGACCTGTTACGATCTAGGTGCAATGGCTACTAAAGTGCGGAGACATGACTCACGGGTCCATCCTTACCAAAGGATAGTGACCGCAGACAGAGGTTAGTTAGAGAACACACTTCCTATATGTCTCTTTCTTTATTATTATTTTATAAATGCGGGGGGAAAAAACTGACAATCTGAAATATTGCTCCTGGTGTAATTTTTTTTTTATGGTTAGATAGTTTTTTTTGTTTTGTTTTGTTTTCCCCTCATACAGATGTTTGAGATGTTTTGTTGATTTTACAGATGTACAGATTTATATATCAACCATGAAACATTCCTCCTTTATTTAAAAAAAAAAATAAATAAATAGGATGTAATACTTTACTTATTTATTATTTATTTATAATACTTGAGTGTGGAGACACGTTTCATTCTGGTTACCTCGTCTGCAGACCTGCCAGCAGTTTCGTATTTTCACGTCGGATTACGCTGCTATCGTTATCACAAATTCCGGCGAAAGAAAATCGGAAATTTGATTTTTTTTTTTTTACAACTTTAATCTTTTATTCTCACAACTTGTTCAAAATATTTTGACTTTATTCTCGTATTGCTTTGATAACTCGTGATCTTAGATTTTTGTTTCTTTTAACTTGGCACTCAAACGCAGTCGTAGAAATGATTGGCGGTTTAACGGAAGCCCCGCCCATCCCCCTTGTCTCACAGTAGTAATATCAAGTCAACATCATGAATACATTTCTATGTACATACACAAGATCTGTTGGAAAATTTGCACATTTTACTGTAAGCGCCAACACAATTTGCCTCACCATTGTGATCTTTTTCATCTCGTCTACGCATATATGCACACTACACATACACAAACCAAGTGTTTATACCCGAGATTGACAGTTGTCAGTGCTTCAGATAGTTTACTGTAAGCCCCGCCTACTTTCCCTCTTTGTCAATGCATTTTTGAGCTTGTGTATGCAGAAGAGGGCCGACAGCGAACGTTTTTTTCGGGGTGTCTCGCAGGAAGTACGGGTTGGCGTCCCTGGTGGGACGAAGTAGATTTAGTCAGTTGGCTGCAAATTGGAAAGACAGGGGGAAAAAAAAGGTTTGGAAAAGTATATTTCACAGGTTCATTATAGGCATTTATCAGCTAGGTGTTCTTTCTCCTTACTGTTGGCAGGTCTGCATTTTATTTATTTTGTTTATTATATATTTTTTTACGTACAAAGTGTGAATGGGTACAGAGATTAGTATGTAAGGTGCTGTTTGTGTGTGTATGTACACACATTGATATATTTTCTAGGAAATGTATTCACTCCTGTACATAATTACAGAAAAAAATAAAAAGGGACTCTCTTTTTTTAAAAGCAAAATTTAGTCTTTAGTATTTATTTCTTATCCAGCGTTAGTCCGGATGCCTTTTAGCCCCTCCCCCTTTACCACTAATCGCTGTCTGTAACCCGCATTCCAACGCAGAAAAGACACTAAAACATTACTAGCTTTTTTTCCCCCGTGTCTGTTTGACATTCCTCAGCTTTTGTTTGTTGGTACACGGGGTGACGTAGCGCTGTAACGTTAATAACATCATAATTATAACACTGAGGTAAAAGGGATGGCGGGGCTGTGTGTGTTTGTCCGTTTATTTTCCTGATCATGATGCTCTTTATCATGATTATAACCAGATTTAGCTTGTTGTTTGTCTCTTGGCTATGGGGTGAAGGTGGGAGATTTTTTTTTTTGGACAGATGATTGCATTCATTTTAGTGTTAAAATGATGTCATTTCAGTCTTTTCTTGCTGACACTAATATCCTTCTCTATCTTTTTTTTTTCTTTTTTTTTGTTTTTTTTTTGTTCCTAACCACCTAGCCGCCACCGGCAACTAACAAATGACCTCTGACCTCTGAACTCTTCACCCAATGATGAGCCGCCCCAAGCCTGCCTGCTGATCAGATTAACTGGTAATTGCCTTTTGCTAGCCTGTTGGACGCTGAGAAAAAAAAAAAAATGAGTGGCACCTGTGACCCTAACACACAAACCAACACAAACCACAACGAGATCAGATGCCTACAAACCCACAAGTTGTGTGATGATTTTTATTTTTTACCAACTGTAACTACCTTTTTTTTTTTTTTTTTTTTACTGTTGTTTCTTTTTTTTTTTTTTCTTTTTTTTTTATTCTTTCTTTCTTTCTTCCCCCCCAAAACTTAATAGCTGGGTGATGTTCTTGGTAGCAAAAACAAAAATCTGCACTGAGTTAATAAGCAATAAAAAAAAAAAAAAACGACTTGTGTTAATTTAACCTGCACATCCCCACTAAGTTCTAATATCTGAGAAAAAAAAAGATATAAAAAAAAATTCAGTAAAAAATAAAAAATTACAAATTAAAGAAATTTTTGGGGGAAAAAATGGAAGGAAAGAAAGAAACCCACTCACACAAACTTGTTCTGTCATTGTCATGTGTAGCAATGTTTTTTTTTTTTTTTGTTTTTATCCCCTTTTTCTTTCATACATCTATGAATTTTTCACAATGCTGACTCATTCTGGGTGTGCCTATGTAGCTGACGCTAAAGCGACTGCATGGCTAAAATGACCGACTGCTTGGGAAAGAAACTACCTTTTCTTTTATTGTTTTTCTTTTCATTTTTTTTTTAATTATAGGAAAATCATACCTGCATTTTGGGTGCCATCTCAGGCGTGTGTGTGTGTGTGTGTGTGTATGGGGCAGGATGGGGTTAAGAAGAGTATTTCAGAGTATTCTCAGTAAATCTAGGATGTTTATGGCTGCAGAGATTTGGGCAGGAGGAGTTAGTTTACTCACCTATGCCACCCCAAACACCCCTCAGCCTCAAAAATACAGTGCCTGAAGTTTATAGAGTTTTTTTTTTTTTTTTTTTTTTTTCTTTCTTTCGAATGAGCTGTGAGACAAAAGACAACAAAAAAAAATTAAGTATTACATGTGTGTATTTAGCCAAAGGGTTACAATTTGATCTTTTTTTTTTCCCGCTATATAATAATGTATGTAAGCGCAGAAGGTTCCTTCTTTTAGTATAAAGGTGTGTGTGATGTGATGTGTACGTTTGACATACGGTCAAATAGCATGAACATTTTCTACAATAATCCACTCGGCCACTGTGCTTCAGTCTCGTTTAGGTTGAATTAAATAAAAAAAATATATATTTCAGAAACACTACGAATCATGGACGGATTAGACAGGAAGTGAAGAAAACAGGAGTTCTGTACATACCTTTGTTGTTTTTTTTTTGTTTTTTTTTCCCCTTTCTTTTATTTATATATATATATATATATATATATATATATATATATATATATATATATATATATATATATATATACATACATACATACATACATACATACATACATACATACATATATATATATATATATATATATATATATATATATATATATATATATATATATATATATATATATATATATATATATATATACACATACATACATATATGAAATCTATAATACTACAGTATTTTTCCCTACATGTTCATGTTTTTTTCTAATTCTTTAACTAATATTGGCAGTTATAAAAAAAATTAATTTAGAATGCGATTGATCCTGTTTTTTTTATTATTTTTTTTATTATTATTATTAGTTTTATTATTTTTATTTTTTTTTAGGAAAAAAAAATCAATACTCATCCATAATATCCCACAATTTCCTTTGTTTTTCAATTAATTTTTCTTTTTTTCATAGTCCATCGATCAGCTCCCGAACTCTTTCTCAAGAAAAAAAAATAGGATGTGAAAGCCATGTCTGCCTGTTCAAATTGCTTTATACATACATGAGATATAGATATATATAAATATATTAAAATATGTATACTAATGTAGATAACGTTGTTGCATAATAAGATGCTGAACCGATCAAAATTAGATACTTTTACAGGGTGCTGGAGAAAGAAATATATTTTTGCCAATTTTAGCTTCTTTTTTTTTTTTATACCTAACTTGCAGTTACAAAATGAAATAAAAAATGAAGAAAAAAAAAGATTTTTGTGTAAAAAAAAAAAAGGAAAAAAAAAAAAAAGGTTTTTGCTATTGGCGATGAAAAACTAAGAAAGGAGTATTCCTAGTTCTGAGCATTAAAAGTGTTAAAAGGGGAGGAAAAATGTGCCTTATTGATCGTTTGTTGGGGTTTTGTTTTTTTTCTCTCTCTTCGAGTTACATTGTGTTACAGTAATATTGTGCGTCAGCGACGACGGTGCTTAGCGTATAGAGAAGGACAGTGTGATGAGGTTCGATCGTCACCCAGCTGTGCCACTCAATCTACTCTATGCAAAAAAAAAAAAAGAAAAGAAAAGCAGTCATTTGACCAGCTAACTACGTGCCATGATTTGTCTTCCCGAGATTAGGTTACACGTCTCTCTCTCTCTCTCTCTCTCTCTCTCTCTCTCTCTCTCTCTCTCTCATATATTCCCTTTATGCCATTTGAACAAAACAATTTATTTGTTTCCTATCCATGTGTGTATTGTTACAGTTTGAAGCAAACTGCCATTTAAAAAAAAAAAAGAGATTGGATTTGTATACTGACCCGTTTTTTAAAAAAAAAATTTCTTTTGTAATTTGCTGCTTTAAATAAGTTTTTTTTCCAATTTTTTCCCAATTCTTATTTATTTTTTGCTTTATTCTATTTGACATTTTTAAAGCTGTTTTTTTTTTTTTAAATAACTTTTTCCCCTCATTGCATGAGATTTTTTTTGCCAATTTTTATTTTTTTATTTTAATTTAGTAATTTTTTTATTTTAGCTTTTAAGCCGCAGCATTTGAAAAAAAAAGCCAGGTTTCATTTCTTAAAGAACAAAATCTAAAATGTATACAATATATATTTCCCTTGATGGCAGCCTGCTTCACTCTCCTCTCAAGCTGTTACACACGACAGGTCAATCTCCTCAATTCTTTATTTTATAATTTTTCCTTCAGTATTAGACGCTCATTTGTGTGTATTCGTACTGAAATGCAATATCAGACAGCCCTGATTAAGAAGCAGTATTTGGATGCGAAGCTCTGTGCGATGTTCCTCCATGCTGTCGCTCGTCTTTTTTTTTTTTTTACGCTCGATTTAGTCCATCAGGTTTTCAGAGAAATCTCGTGTATTCTCTCCTGCCTGCCTAATACATGTATAATAATGTAATTTACAATCATTGTTACAGGTTTCTAATGTATTTTTCTAACTTCATTTTATATGTATATGATAAATCACTCTTTTGGCTCTTTTTTTTTCTTTCTCTTCTTCAATGCCCACTACAAATTCTTTTTTTTTCTTTTTTAAACTCACCAACTGTTTTGCTGTCTCACTCAGAAGTCTCTCTCTAGTCGGGAGTGTTGCCTTTCCAGCAGTTATGTTTTGTTTTCTTGCCGATGATTATCTTTAGCTTGTTTAACTCATTAGTAACTTTGTTCTATTTCTTTTTCTTGTGGAGATTTTTTTTCACACACAATGCCTGCATTTAGTTTTCATGGTGTATGCTGTTATTTTCTTATTAACCCCTGACTCCTTCCCCTTCTCCGACCCCCCTCCCCTTTCCCTCCCTCCTCTTTTATTTTAATAAAATATTCTTAGTAAGAATTTTACTAACTTTGCTGATATTTTTTGTTGGTCTTGTGTTTAACCTGTTGAATGAATGTACTACTGGTTTACAGACTAACATCATTAAACATCTGGGCTGTGAGCACACGGAAACGCACTAACACACAAAACACACACATATGATGGAGGTGGGAAGGGTGTAGCTTAGTGGCTAAGGCATTGGACTTTGGATCTGAAGGTTGTGAGTTCAAATCCCAGCTGTTCCCGTCTGCCACTCCCGGGCCCCTGAGCAAGGCCCCTTACCCCATAGCTGCTCATTTGTATGAAAGAGGTCAATCTAAGTCGCTCTGGATGAGGGTGTCTGCCAAATGCTGTAAATGTAAATCTACACACACACACACACACACACACACACAGGAGGAGAAGTGCACAGTGCACTCAATCACTCTGTTCCGCCGAATCCACAAACTTGCCACTTAAAACTACACTAAATTATAGAGTCTAACAGACACACACTTAGTTACACTCATACACTAAATAATAGACATAGGCATACATACACACACACACACACTGGAGAAGTGCATGATCTGGACCATAAGTCTGCTTTTCTGAACACACACAGTCTGTCTATTTTACACACAAAGCATACAGAAACATGTTGAAGAACAAGCATACAAGTGCGCTTGTACACTAAACTGAATAATTGCGTGCATGTGCAAACAGACACACACACACACACACACACACAGGAGAAGTGTATGATAGTGTGTTTTACAGCCAGTGTGTGTAATTGACTATGTGTAGTAGAACATGCTTAAAATCACAAATTTATGGACTTAGACACACACAAAGTGCACGATCCATTAGGTCACTCTAATGAACCCACACTGACTGTGTCTCACTCACACACACACACAATAAAGGGACGTCTAATTACAGGACGATAATAAACACGTGGATTTTTAGATTTGTATTCATCTGACACTGTTTTCCTACAATTGTTATTGGTTAGTAAACATGTCTAATTTGTCCATTTCTAGTTACATTAACACAACACTTATCCCCAATCCCAAACTTGGAATAAAATACAATTCCTGACCTGGAAATGGCAGAAACTTAACCGTTTGAACAGAGAGACTCCTTCCAGACAGCAAAAAGAAATCGTCAACATATCGGCTATTAAAAGGATTCTTATTAAACTTGTAATTTTGCCTCGTATCCAACCATTTTTGGAGTTTTCCCCTCCATTTAATTCTGCAGCAATTGCAATCATCATAGCGATCAGTCAGTGACACAGCGTACTCTTTGTATCCAATTGCAGCTTCATTATAAGCCTTCAACTAATGCAGCATCCTGAAATACTCCTAAACACACTCTATGGCCAAAACTATTGGGATGCCTGATTTTTCCTGGCCATATGTGGTTCTACACATAACTTCAGCTAGGAAACCCAAACCTGTCCCAGCAGGTCCATGAAGATTTGTCTTGGAGCGGGAGATTTTGAATGGTCTGCTATAGACCTCAATTCTACTGGACACCTTTGGGATGAATTGGAATGCTGATTGCACTCTGATGGCTAAAGAAACACAAACCTCCAAACCAGACTCCAAAATGTAGTGGAACATCAGAAGAGTGGAGTGCAAATAGGGACGAAATGTGGAATGGGATGTTCAAGAAGCACATGCAAATCTTTTGGTGTGGTCTCCACAAAAGTTTGTCTATATATATAAAACCACCTGATGGTTCTTTTTGACATTACAGCTTTTTATTATTATTATTATTACTATTATATCTGTTCATCTGAAACTTCAAGCACAATTAATAATTTACTAATCCCCCCCCCTCCCCAGTTTGGTTCTCCTAATCCTGACATCGGTTTCTCTCATTTTTATTTATTTATTTATTTTTTCTTCAAACTGTCCTCTCACTAATTCACCAGCTGTCGCTCCTCACGCACACGTAAACATTAACTTTACATTAATTGGGTTTTCAGACCCTCTTTAACCCACTGAGTGATGCAAATCCAGGGAACAGTATATATTTTTAATCACCGAATGAATCCAATTTGTTCTGATACTTCTTTATAGTTATAACTTGCCTCTGAGTGTCTTATTAGATTCTGGCTTTGGTATAAGGGAGATGATTTCACATGGGGAATGTACAACAAGCACCAAGTGATGCATTTTTATTTTTTTCTTCATTAAAAAATGTTTCATCCCGAGCCAAACTACAAAAATATCCCCCTTTTTATGTAATGTTATTTAAAAATGACGTATTTAGTTTCGGCTCTGTGTTGTTATTCAGATGAAGAAAAAAAAAAGTATCTGCTGAAATGAAGAAACAAGAAAGCACATAGGAAATTTCAAGCACTGCCGGGTTTCTCTGGTGTTACTTCGGGGTTTTTTTTGGTTTGTTTTTCCTCCACATACACAAACTGAGTCTCATTTATCAAACTGGATACAAACAAACATTTATTTTATTCGTAGGAACAAAACGAGAAGGTTGTGAAAATGAAATATAATTGATAAATCTCATGGTGGTGCCATTTTTTTTTCCTTCCCCTTAATTCGAATATTTTTAACTCACAAGACACCAAATGAAGATAATGAGATACTAAATCAAAACTGATGGGAGTTCAAGTACAAATAATGAGATATAAATGCTGAGATACTGAGCCAAAATAATGGGATATTGAGTGAAGTAAAATAAAATGAGATACTTGTTCAAAATACTAAGATACTGAGTCAAAGTCATGTTTTGGGTTTTTTTTATTTATAAAAGTGTGTTTTTGAGTATTGCTCGATTGATTATGATGGGATACGTAGTCAAAATATCAAGATAATAAGTCAACTTTATGAGATAGAAGGTCAAAATAATGAGATAATGCGTCAATATGAGATACGAAGTCCAAATAATGAGATGTCAATATGTGGAAGTACAAATCCAATGATGAGGTAATGAGTCAAAAGAACAAAATAATAGGATAATAAGTCAAAATCATGAGGTAGATATAAGAAATCAGTGTTCTTGATTATATTGCATTAGTAAAAGTACAGTTTGGTTGTCATGTGGTCTTCTTTTGCTCACTGTGAGCTTTAACTTTTATGGACTTTTGCAAATATCAATAACTGTAACATCAGGAAAAGGTGGTGGTTGGTTTTTTTGGTTATGCAAAAGATTTACGCTCGTTGATTGAAACCCGTTGTTTTGTTCGTTCGTTTGGTATTTCAATTGAAAACACAAAATGATGAATTACGACGCCTTCATTCCTTTTTTGATTTAATGCTGAAAGCAAAAAAAAGGGAAAAACATGACATTCATTTTTTTCGATTCGTTGATCATCAAATTCTCACAATTTTAAATGTGATTAATATTTGCACAATGATTTTTTTATCTAAAATCCGATCATAACCCGGATGTAAAATGGGAATTTTATTTGTGGTGTTCGGAAGAAATGTCCACTCTGGAGTCAATTGTGCAAATTCGAAATAATATGATACAAAGAGCAACATTTTCACTCAGAGATGTGTTTTCATTGTGTGTCCGAAAATGACAAATATCTGACAAATATATAGCTTCTTCTTCTTCTTCTTCTTTCGGCTGCTCCCATTAGGGGTCGCCACAGCGGATCATCCGTCTCCATACCACCCTGTCCTCTATATCTGCCTCTTTTACACCAACTACCTGCATGTCTTCCCTCACCACATCCATGAACCTCCTCCTTGGCCTTCCTCTTTTCCTCCTACCTGGTGGCTCCATCTTCAGCATTTTTCTACTAATATAATTCATGTCCCTTCTCTGCACATGTCCAAACCATCTCAATCTCGCCTCCCTCACCTTGTCACCAAAACATCCTACATGTGCTGTCCCTCTAATAAACTCATTTCTAATCTTGTCCATCCTCGTCACTCCCAACGAAAACCTCAACATCTTCAGCTCTGCTACCTCCAGCTCCACCTCCTGTCTTTTACTCAATGCCACTGTCTCTAATCCATACAACATCGCAGGTCTCACCACAGTCCTATAAACTTTCCCTTTCATTCTTGCAGATACTCTTCTATCACAAATCACTCCTGTTACTCTTCTTCACCCACTCCACCCTGCCTGCATTTTTTTCTTTACTTCCCTAACACACTCTCCATTACTTTGCACTGTTGACCCCAGGTACCTGAACTCCTCCACCTTCTCCACCTCTTCTCCCTGCAATCGCATCACTCCACTGCCCTCCCTCTCATTCACACACATGTACTCTGTCTTACTCCTACTGACTTTCATTCCCCTTCTCTCCAGCGCATATCTCCACCTCTCCAGGCTCTTCTCAACCTGCTCTCTACTCTCACCACAAATCACAATATCATCTGCAAACATCATAGTCCAGGGAGACTCCTGTCTGACCTCGTCCGTCAACCTGTCCATCACCACTGCAAACATGAAAGGGCTCAGGGCCGATCCTTGATGCAGTCCAACCTTCACCCTGAACCAGTCTGTCGTACCTACTGCACACTTTACTGCCGTCACACTGTCCTCATACATGTCCTGCACCACCCTCACATACTTCTCTGACACACCTGACTTCCTCATACAATACCACAACTCCTCTCTCGGCACTCTGTCGTACGCTTTCTCTAAATCCACAAATACACAATGCAGCTCCTTCTGTCCTTCTCTATACTTCTCCATCAACATCTGACAAATATATAGCAAAATATATTAATAAGAGGAAGTGTGGAACTTTCCTGTCTCTCCTATTTCCTGTCACTTTTGAAAGCATGTAGTGATCCATATGAACTTTTCCAATCAGAAACCAGATTGTTGGATAAAGCTGCGGATTGGATTTTGTGCTGATCATCGATAAGATATTGTACATTTAGGTTGTGCAAAGGCTCAACAAAAACAACAAAAATTAACGGATACTAATGAAAAATGAGGTGTTTTTTTTTTTTTTTTATATGTTAAATATTTTTCCCTTATTTAAAACAAAAATAATTTTTTATACAGAATTATTTCATCATTTTCATTTTCCAAACAAGACTGATAATAAACCCAATGTACACAGACCTCGTTTCCTCTTTCCATAGACAATCAAGTGTTAAGAAAAAAAAAAAATTTAAATCACACTGTCTTGTTTCGAACTGAACGCTGAAGCATTGTGTAAAAAAAAAAAAAAAAAAATTATTAGATTGGACCATTGAGTGCCTTTTTAATACAGTCAGTGTGCTACAGACCTCTGAAAAGGGAAGTGCTGCCTTGTAATTTTTATTATTATTTTTTTTTTTTTAAACCCTTTTTCTTTTTCTTTCCTCAACATTCCTCCATAGACTGCAAACTGTTGTGCTCCTGCAAAGGTGCCACTCAGGGGGTTAAAGGCAAACTACTACAAATCTTTTACAGGTGTGTGTGTGTGTGTATATATATATATATATATGTACAGTGGGTACGGAAAGTATTCAGACCCCCTCAAATTTTTCACTCTTTGTTATATTGCAGCCATTTGCTAAAATCATTTAAGTTCATTTCTTTTCCTCATGAATGTACACATAGCACCCCATACTGACAGAAAAACACAGAATTGTTGACCTTTTTGCAGATTTATTAAAAAAGAAAAACTGAAATATCACATGGTCCTAAGTATTCAGACCCTTTGCTGTGACACTTATATATTTAACTCAGGTGCTCTCCATTTCTTCTGATCATCCTTGAGATGGTTCTACACCTTCATTTGAGTCCAGAAATTTTTGATTATACTGATTGGACTTGATTAGGAAAGCCACACACCTGTTTATATAAGACCTTCCAGATCACAATGCATGTCACTGCAAATGAGAATCATTAAGGTCAAAGGAACTGCCTGAAGAGCTCAGAGACAGAATTGTGGCAAGGCACAGATCTGGCCATGGTTCCAAAAAAATTTCTGCAGCACTAAAGGTTCCTAAATGCACAGTGGCCTCCGTAATCCTTAAATGGAAGACGTTTGGGACGACCAGAACCCTTCCTAGAGCTGGCCGTCCGGCCAAACTGAGCTATCGGGGGAGAAGAGCCTTGGTGAGAGAGGTAAAGAAGAACCCAAAGATCACTGTGGCTGAGCTCCAGAGATGCAGTCGGGAGATGGGAGAAAGTTTTAGAAAGTCAACCATCACTGCAGCCATTCACCAGTGGGGCTTTATAGCAGAGTGGCCCGACGGAAGCCTCTCCTCAGTGCAGGACACATGAAAACCCGCATGGAGTTCTCCAAGATGGTGAGAAATAAGATTCTCTGGTCTGATGAGACCAAGATAGAACTTTTTGGCCTTAATTCTAAGCGGTATGTGTGGAGAAAACCAGGCACTGCTCATCACTTGTCCAATACAGTCTCAACAGTGAAGCATGGTGGTGGCAGCATCATTCTGTGTGGGTGTTTTTCAGCTTCAGGGACAGGACGACTGGTTGCAATCAAGGGAAAGATGAATGCGGCCAAGGACAGGGATATCCTGGACGAAAACCTTCTCCAGAGTGCTTTGGACCTCAGACTGGGCTGAAGGTTTACCTTCCAACAAGACAATGACCCTAAGCACACAGCAAAAAATAACGATGGAGTGGCTTCACAACAACTCCGTGACTGTTCTTAAATGGCCCAGCCAGAGCCCTGACTTAAACCCAATTGAGCATCTCTGGAGAGACCTAAAAATAGCTGTCCACCAACGTTTACCGTCCAACCTGACAGAACTGGAGAGGATCTGCAAGGAGGAATGGCAGAGGATCCCCAAATCCAGGTGTGAAAGACTTGTTGCATCTTTCCCAAAAAGACTCATGGCTGTATTAGATCAAAAGGGGGCTTCTACTAAATACTGAGCAAAGGGTCTGAATACTTAGGACCATGTGATATTTCAGTTTTTCTTTTTTAATAAATCTGCAACAGTGTCAACAATTCTGTGTTTTTCTGTCAGTATGGGGTGCTATGTGTACATTCATGAGGAAAAGAAATGAACTTAAATGATTTTAGCAAATGGCTGCAAAATAAAAAAGAGTGAAAAATTTAAGGGGGTCTGAATACTTTCCGTACCCACTGTATATACACACATACACATAAAGTGGCCTTAATAATGTACTGGAGCTTTTTTTTTTTTCTTTCATATCATTTATATATTGTTGGAAGTCCGAACATAAAAAGTGATAAAGGTGCATTTAATTGCTGTTATTTTTCTTCTTGTTTTTTTTTTTTTTTTTTTTTTTTTGTTCTTCGACGGCGTGTAAAGAAATTTTTTAAAAATGTTTGTTGTATTGTTTTATATATATTCAAAATAATTTAGGTTTTAGGTTAAAACTAAAAAAAATAAATTTTAAATGTGACATGTCGCGGTGGGGAATAAACGAAAAAAGGGAAAAAAAAAATGTGATGTGTGCAATAAAGTTTTTACAACTGGATCTTGGGTCAGTTATTTGTATTTTGAGTGAAATTTGAGAAGAAATTTGGGTTTCTCTTTGTAACATCTGGAAGGTAAGGATGGTATTCCGGTTGGTTTTCTGGATAGTTTCTAGGATATTTAACAGTATAAAGTTTTCCTTTAACCAAACAAATATATAAATGTCCAGATGTTTCACTTTATTTTCATTGAAAAATCCTCCCTTAGCATGAATAATAGCTTTACACACTCTTATCATCCGGTCAGTTTGTTCTTCCAAACTTTCAGCTGAAATACTTTAGATTTATTTTCTTGTGATCGAGTTCATCCCAGAGTAGTTCAATAGAATGTAGGTGTGTTGACTGGGGACATTAGATAACATTCCAGACAACTGTTTGGGCTCTAAATTAGTGTACAATATTATATGCAAATATGTTTCCTGACGTTTTTTTCAAGATTGTCTTGATTCTATTCTATTCTATAGTTAAATTGGATATCAAGGTAGGTAAAAATAGTCCTTTTAGGCTGTTATTTCCACTGTAACAAAATATAAATAAAAAAATTATTCATCACTTTCTACCTTACACCAGTTAAGAAAATTGCTCCTGATATGTCTGATTTTCTATCATTTTTCTAGCTATTTGCCGTCTTTTGCATACCTGAGCTCACAGGTAATGCGTAATGTTGCTCTGATTAGCAGCTGAGAGAGCATGCTCCTCCTAACCATGTAGTTTTTCACGAGTAAAATTTCAATCAAAAAGTCTTCTATCACTCTTTATTTATTGCTGCATTCGTGACACTTTAATCAGGTGCCTTCGATTTCTCTTAAAAAAGGCTTGAATAAAGTCTGACTGCAAACATTGACGCAGCAATAAATATGCTTATTGATCACAACAAACTATAATGTAACTAAAATATTATAACTATAACTAAAATATCATTTTTATTATGAAAGCTGTTTCTACACATTATTTCAGTGCTAAGTTCATGTTTGACACTGGTTTGCTAATGAATTACATTTTATAATTATTTTATTAAATATAAATAACACTTTTCAAATATAATACATATATGATTTGTATGACTAATAAAGGAATGAACATGAAATGTGAATGTAAGAGAGGTATATAAAGGGGGTGTGGACACGTGATCCCATGTTTTATCTGATAAATAACTATAAAATCCATAATATTTCCCATTAGTTTATCAGTATAATTTGTGGAAACTCTCTCTCGCTCTCTCTCTCTCTCTCTCTCTCGCTCTCGCTCTCGCTCTCTATCTATTCATCTGTCCCTCTCATGCTCTTTCTTTCTTTCTTTCTTTCTTTCTTTCTTTCTTTCTTTCTTTCTTTCTTTCTTTCTTTCTTTCTTTCTTTCTTTCTGCCTCTCTGTCTGTACATCCTCTGCATGAGAGAAGCCAATTGGCATAGACGGTTTGGGCTGTGTGTGTGTGTGTGTGTGTGTGTGTGTATAGTCGGAAGCTAGCTTTGCCATTAGTGTGAGAGGGATGAAAGGAGCGCTTGTAGTGAATGGCAGCTGGAAGCTCTGAGGAAGTGGACGAGAGACACACAGTGTCAGAAGTGACAAATGAAGCCAGTTGCTTTAGAATGAATTGGGGGTGTTCAATGGAGCACAGCTGTGTGTGTGTGTGTGTGTGTGTGTGTGTGTGTGTGTGTGTGTGTGTGTGTGTGTGTGTGTGTGTGTGTATGTGTGTGTGTGTGTGTGTGTGTGTGTGTCTGAGGAAAAGAGATGTGCTATTTGATGAATAGTATGAACTGTTCATGTAGGGACACCTGGGTCAACCCAGCACACTTGGCTTTGAGAGTAAGTCAGTGTGTGTGTGTGTGTGTGTGTGTGTGTGTGTGTGAGAGAGAGAGACACTGAGACTGTTTGATGTAACCTTGCACTCATTTTGCATCCTAATGCGTGACACCTGAACACACACACACTCACAAATCTCCAGTGTTCTTGCCCGTGGTATTTCTATCTCCTCGACCTCTTAGATTTTCACAGCTGATATGAAATCATATCTGTTTATTCCGTAAAGATGATTTGCTCTCACACCAGGTGATCTGTCTGGCTAACCACTATAGACAGGACAATCAGGATTTCATGGACAGTCTGATTGATTGCTTGGTGGAAACAAGAGTTCGGAATGTTTTCAGCATTTGAAAGCTCTGTAGAGATCAAGATCTGACCTTATAATCAGTAAGTGATCAAATGTTTAGATCGCAAGATCTACTACAGGAACAGTGCTAATAAATTTCTGCTCCCTTTAGCTCACGCTGATCAGCAAAATATTATGGCCACCTGCATAATATTGTGTTGGTGCCTTTTTGCTGCCAAAAAAAGTTCTGACCCATTGAGCATTAACAGCATGAACTTCTTCAGCAATTCGAGCTACAGGAGCTCATCTGTTGGATCGGACCACACGGACCAGCCTTCACTCCCCACGTGCATCAATGACCCTGTCGCCGGTTCACCACTGCTCCTTCTTTGGACCACTTTTGATAGAGCACTGCAGACCGGGAACATCCCACAAGAGCTGCAGTTTTGGAGACGCTCCGACCCAGACGTCTAGACATTACAATTTATCAAATTTGCTCAAATCTTTCCACTTGCCCATTTTAAAATGCTTTTACCACTTTGAGGACAAAATGTTTACTTGCTGCCTTATATGTTCCACCCAATAACAGGTTCCATGCTGAAGAGATAATCAGTGTTATTCACTTCACCAGTCATAATGTTACAACGTCATAATGTTATGATCGGTTGGTGCACATGGCACAGGAACAGACACCTCCATCTTCAATCCCAACCTGCACCGTTTGCGGGTTTGACGATGCCACAAACACCTATAGCCGGGAGGCCGTGAAAGCAAAATGGGGTAAATGGAAACGGGATTCGTCCATCTTTTTCATTGCTCCATGGTGAAGTTCTGATGTGCACATGACTACTGTAGCAGCTTTGGGTGGTGAACAGAGGTCAGCATTTACCAGACTCTCAAACTCTTTACCAGAGCTTTATCATGACCGGTGAATCTTTTATAAGTCTTCTATCTATGTGCATTAATCCTGTCATTAGTTCACCAGATCTCCTTCTTTGGAGATTCTTATATTAAGTACCACTGAGTGCCTGAAACACTAGACAAAACCTGTTGCTTTTTGGATGCTAGACATCACAGTCTGGCCTTTGTGAAAGTCGCTTAGATCAGATCCGCTTGCCCATTTTCCCTGCTTTCAACACATCGATTTTAGGACCGTTCACACGCTGTCTTGTTAATCTCCTTGTACCCGTATTATTTACATCACCTGTCAGCGGTTTTGTTACTGCTGATGACTGATGCGTCATATAACATGAACATTGCCTTGATTGAGGACCGAAGTAGCCTCGTTATATTATTTATGAATATCATGTTTCATGTAACTGATTGGCTGTTTGATAAGTTCTTTTATTTGCATTTCAAACGATGAACAAATAAATCACATACTTTGCTTCCGAAGCACGTTCTATATTAAATCTACTTCTTTAATAATGTGGGCAGATCTTTTTCTTTTTTTTATTAGGAGTTGAAAAAACATATGAACTGAGCATTTCTAGGAACTGGTACTGGAGACTCATTCCAGAAATGTTGAAGAAACACCTCCATAAAAAAAATAAAATAAATAATAATAATAATTATATATATATATATATATATATATATATATATATATATATATATATATATATATATATATATATAATTTATTTTTTGTTGTTTTTGTTATTGTAAGAATTACATTGTAAGAAGGTCTTATGAAAACCAGTGATGGTTAACAGCTAGTGCATTAAATTACACTCTATGGTCAAAAGTTTGTGTACAACTGGGTATAAGATTGGTATTTGCTTTCTGAACAACCGCTGCCAGAGCTTTACTCAATGGCAGAAAAGGAATTATGGATACCACCATTTCAGTGTGTGTTTGTGTGTTATTTGTAATTGCTCTCTGTGGGTGTGTGGTGTTAAACTCAGTGTGCGTCTCATAGATAAATGTCTTCTGTCAGACAGGCGGCCAGGCTGCTGCTCCCCAGATACCCTTCGTGCCCGTCCGACCTCTTATTGAAATTTGCTTCAGAAAGATTACACAGAGTGAAGAAGAGAGGTTAGAGATTCAGGCTCTCTTTCTCTGTCTCTCTCTGTCTTTCCCTCTCAGAAATGTCATTTGCCATGAAGATAATGTATGAGTCATTTCTCCAGGCTTCTGGTGTCAACTCAAATTTCAGGAATGGACCCTAGTTTATACAATAAAATCACTTTTCTGCCAATTCTCTCATCCCAAATCACAAAATACGAATTTTCTTCCTTCAGGATATTTTTTTTCGGAAAAGTCAGGTGTTCCAATCCCTTTGTTCATATACTGTATATCTTTATCTTGTATAAAATCCTGAGCAATGCTGAAAAAAAAAAAACTACCAATTTTGTTTTAGATACATATCCAGGAAAGCTATAGAGGTATAAAGTTATTCCCAGAGTTACGATGGGAATATCGAGACTAATGGTGATAAATGGTGCTATTCTGACCACATGCATTACCACGTCTGCGATTTAATCATGGACAGCATGTCAGAACAAAGAGCAAACGTAAAATTCTGCATGAAAAACTGGGCAAATCTCCCGCAGAGACACGGCATACGTTTGACATACGGCGATGAGTTGTTTGAGGTGTTTGTGTGGCACGCAAGAGCAGAAAAACATCACTGGAAGACCTTCAAGGAGCTTAAGCCTGAAAATGTAGAAACCGTTCAGCAACTTGTGCAAGATGATCCTGCGGATTTCGCCCTCTTCCCGAACATGAAGCTCCGGCTCGAAGGTCACCGTTTTGACACTATTGCGGCGATCCAGCATGAATTGCAGAATGTTCAAAAAGAACGTGGCAGGAACGTTGGAAGCGCTGTATTGCCGTGCGAGGGGACTGTTTTGAAGGTGACAGTGTGTTAATGTAGCTAAATAAAGTATTATTTGTAAACAACGAGTTTCGAAAACTATTTGATATCATCTTATAAATGTAATAAATTACAGCACATCATTTAGCAAAACAAAGCAATTTAAAGTATCGTACGGTATAAACTATACATTATATATGTATGGGGCAGCGGACACGTGGAAGATCGCAGGTTTACGAGTGGAGGGCGGAGCACACGCTGCTATGTTTGACTACCACACAAAGCTTAAAATATTTTTTAACGTAAGTCGAACTCGGGGACCATCTGTACTTCTGCATACGGTATTAAGCTAGAGAGAGGTTGATATGTATATAATATAATACAATAGCATATATATATATATATATATATAAAATCACGAAAATCTAAATCTGAACTAAGTATGCAGGACAACAAGCTTGTGCTGGGTTAAAAATGCTAATTGCTATCAGCCTGTGAGGGTGTGTATCTCTCTCTCTCTCTCTCTCTCTCTCTCTCTCTCTCTCTCGCTCTCGTTCTCTCTCTTTTTTTTTATTTGTGTGCTTTTTCTTGCACCAAATCCCGCTTATCAGAAATCTAATTCAAAGTGACAGCCACATCTTTTTTTCAGCTCTGTCACTGTAGCTTTGTGCTCTGGCTTACAACTTGTTTCCAAACACGCGCGCACACACACACACACACACACACACACACACACACACACACACACGCACACATGCACGCACTCACACATGCACGCACACATGCACATCCATAGATGAACTCCTGCCAGTTTTGCTATTCCCACAGCTGGGACATTACATCTGCCCTCTTCTCTCTCTCCCTTCCTCCCTCTCTCTCTCTCTCTCTCTCTCTCTCCCTCTCTCTCTCTCTCTCTCTCTCTCTCTCTCTCTCTCTCTCTCTCTCTCTCTCTCTCTCATTCTTTCTGTATTAGCCATGTAATTTACCATATAAGAAAACAAGCTTTTTCAAGTTTTCTTGTGTTTCTTTTGGGTGGTGTCTGTTATTTGATGGTATGAGACGGAATCAGGTCGATGTTGTTGTTGTTTTTTTTTTTTTTTTTGGGGGGTTGGTAATTATTTGGAAAAATACATTACATACAACAATACAAGTTGTACATGTACAATTCACTTAAAATTTTGCAGATGTTATTGCAGCAGAGGTTATAACATTAGTCCTCCCTCCAGGACTTTTTTTTCTCTGCACAGTCTTCTGTCCTCATTATACTTATTATACTCCATATGTAAAATGAATAAACGATGCATGTGATCCAGAAGGTCCTTTGACTCTTCTGTAATGAACAAAATACCTGCTCACACTAAAGACTAATGAAGTTTGTGGACACCTGAGTGTATGCACTTTTTTTTTTTTTTTTTGTGAAAATCCCATTCCACATTTAGTTCCCAGTTCTTATTTTAATAACCTCCACTCTACTGCGAAGGTAATACCCCATGTACATAAAGCCAACTATATGAAGATCTGGGTTACATGGGTTGCACTGGAAGATCCTGATTGGCCTGCTCTATAGCTCTGACCTGGACCATATTTAACCCTAAGATATATATTTATATACACTCAATATTTACTTATTGTCTGACATGGAAAAAATATCCTTTATTTGAGCCGTGGTGATCACATGCTCCTGTTTCTAACAAAACACTTGGTGTTGGTTCTAATGGCAGAAGGATACCCAAATAAATGCCTTGTTTGCAATATATATATACACAGTATTTATTAGAATATAGACAACATCTTTGCACTTTTTCATGTCAGTGCTTATATTCATTCATTCATTCATTCATTTTCTCCCGCTTATCCGTAATTCGGGTCGCGGGGGCAGCAGTCTAAGCAGGCCCCCGCCTTCGACTGCTGCCCAATCCTCACAGCACCGTCTCTTACGGTCCCTCCTGCAGGTGGTGAGCCCACGGGAAGATGCTTATATTTGAGTGTGCTATTTTATATATATTACATTAACTCATTTGGCAGAGACCCTTATCTAGAAGGACTTATCTCATTTGTACAACTGGATAGTTGATGGTTAGGGCCTTGCTCAAGGGCCCAACAGTGGCAGCTTAGTAGTGCTGAGATTTGAACTCATGATCTTCCATTCAGAAGTCCAACACTTTAACCACTGAGCTATCTGAAGCACCTTGGTTCTTGAGGAACTTTATTCATGTCACTATGTACTGATTGTATATGCGTGAAAGGCCAATAAAATGAAGCCAAATGAACCAAGGGAGCCGCGAAGGCCAATCGAATAATCTAAAAATGCTCTTTGATCGAACATTGGCTTCCTATTTAAATTATATTTTCATTTGTCCAACATGAAGAAGTTTATATAACCTCAACAAATGATTAAACTACAGTATAATAAATGAATGTATGATGTTGAGGATGAGGATGGTTCACTTTTGAGTCTGGTTCCTCTCAAGGTTTCTTTTTATGAATTCTCAGAGAGTTTTTCTTGACCACCAACACACTAATTGTATATTCGTAATCTATTTTTGTAAAGCTGTGCCATGGATCATGGGTTTTCTCAAAGATGGGAAAAGATTAACAGGAACCAAATAATTGTGTTAAAAAGCTGTGAGGTTGCCCAGATTTTTTCTTTCCAAAATGGAGGTTGTATGAAGGTCATGTGACTTCCCTATTGGTCTCTTCAATGGTCTCATGCCTAGTACTGTTTACATTGGTAAGTCAAATGAAAATTTGTTTTTTGTATAACTTTTTTATGCAATCTCCAGTTTGTCCAATGCAAAACGGCTAGAAATGTGAAGCTAAAAATAAACTCAGTAAAAGGATTCAATTTAAACTCTTACACTTGTGTAACTGCAAACAATTGTCCTTGTTTGGGACTATTAACACCCAGGCAACAGCCAGCTCTGTTACTTGGCAATGGAAAATGTGAAATCACTGCATGTTTCTTTTCTCCCTACAATTCTGTACTGCACTAAAATCTCTAAATTACACATAAGCAAGTGGTGTCTCACAGAGTGCTGCTGTCAGACTCATTTAACTGTAAGAGCAAATCACGTTTCGTTTTATAGAGAAGGACAGAAAAGGGAAAAAAAAGAAAGAGAGAGACGCACATAGGCTCTGTTCCTTGTCCTGGACCTTCTCTTGTCAGAAGGAATGATGAGACCGAGGCTTGTGCATTAGACAGACTCTGTGGGGAATTCCCCTGGGGTGGTGGGGGGGCATGGCACAAATCATAGAAGGAGGGGCTTATTGTGTGTATGTTGTCATTGTGTATTTTGAAGCACAAGTAAACAGAGAGAGAGAGAGAGAGAGAGAGAGAGAGAGAGAGAGAGAGAGAGATTGTGTGTGTGTGTGTGTGTGTGTGTGTGTGTGTGTGTGTGTGTGTGTGTGTGTGTGTGTGTCTGTTTGTCTGCTCCATTGAGCTGGTGGTGAGGGTTATTCTAGCTGAGATCTGAGGTCACTGAGGGACATGTCTCCCACTTTCTTTCCCTTTGATTTCTCCCTCTCTCCCACGCTCTCTGTCCTCTTCATTCATCCTTATTTCTCACAGCGGTACCCAAAGCTGTCCTCGGTGTTAGATAGGACTCTGATACATTTTGAAAGCTGATGCTGATGCTGAGTGCCCCGGGTTTTGCTCTTTGCTTCGACAACGGCTGCAATAAAACCTGCTATGTTTTATATTCATAACTCATATATACTTGATTCTTACGTCCAGCCTTTGAATCAGGGAATAATCTCATCTCGAGTCTGTAGATTTGTACCTAATAAAACAACTGTAATTGTAAAGCCTGACCTGTGTTCATTCAGAAACCATAGCTTTTAGTTTGTCTTTTACTCTTTGTGAATATTGTGAGATTTATAAGCTCATTATTTTTAAAGTTTCTCAAAGGTTTCTTCCTATGTCTCATGGAGTTCTAGGCATCTAAACGTACACTATATAGAAAAAAGTTGTTGGACACATGACTAGAAAATTTAGCTTTCTGACATCATATTCCACATATTATAACAGCAAATCTGTAGTATATCCTCCACTCTACTGGGAAGATGTTTCAATACATTTTGGAGTGTGCCAGTGGAGATTTGTGGAGATTCATTCAGCAACAAGGGTTTTAGTAAAATCAGGTAGTTATGGAGGTAGAGGAGGTCTGGGTTGCCTTCAGTGTTTAAAATCATCCCGAAGGTGTTCAATAGGGTTAAGAGCGGAGGTGATTATAGGTTTAAATAGGGTTGAGATCAGAGTTCTATAGCAGGCCACTCATCTTCTACTGTAACCCATGTAAAGCATATCATCATTGGTTTAGGTTTCCGAGTTCAAGTGAAGCAAAAATGTACTTCCTATACAATTATATATTATATATTATTTCATTATGTCCACACACACACACACACACACACACACACACACACACACACACACACACACACACACACACACACACATATATATATATATAATGTAATCATAAGTCTGGTAAAAGGTCACAGAGCTTAAATAGTGCAAAAGATTATCGCCAATGATTGCACCAGACATGTTCCCAATCCTCTCTTTGCCCTGCTTTCCTCAATACCAGGCTAGAGGACATTATTTATTTATCAAATTTTTTTTGATTAATTTTGGACGGGGTAATGCTACAAACCCATTAAAACCGGCTCTGTTTAATCTAAATCCAATAATTTGTGCACATCTCCCTCAGATCACGGCACTGCATATTCCCTGTCTTCCTACCCACTGCAGAGCCAGATTCATTATCAGTTGTTTGGACGAGGATTATGCTAATCAGAGCCCAGCTTAAGACCTGAGGTGTAAAGATGATTAATTTTTTTAAAATTCTTCAGCTTCATGACCAAAAAAAAAAAGCGATTTATTTATTTTACCTCACAGACATTCACACATTCAAACCCATTGCATTCCCTTCAAACCTATTAAAATTATTATTAGTCCTTTGCGTGGCACAAATGAAAGAAAAACAAGTCATTTGTTGGCGTTCACTTCAGTATTCAGCCTTGACTTCACCAGAGTAACCGATTTATTATTATTCCGATCTGACCTGTTGTGTCCAAGGTTTTTTTTTTCTTAATGTTTCTTCATGGGAAACAGAGTCACGGGTCTGGGAAGAAAAATGAAGACCCATTACGATGATATTATTGCAAAAACAAGCATTTTGGGTAAAGAGCCTCGTTACAATCTCATACTAATCGTTTGAAATCCAAACGCAAGCTTGTTTTTGTTCTTTGGTGTTTCCTTCACACAATAAAGGCTGACTGGTTCTTCACCCACTGTTCATTTATAGCGTCACATCTAACCGCTCTGAGCCAAATAATAAAAAGGAATGTCACCGTCCTGAACAGTGTGAGGCTGATGTGTCTCAGTATCTAATTTCCTTCTTTCTCTCACAGTCGGACTGCATACTGAGTGTTAACCAGTTTGTTTTATTTGTGTTGGCAGGCTAAATATTGCGCCAACAGGTTACACAAAATTCTGTTTCTAAACTTGTCAAATGCTGTGCTGCGATCTACCTGATTTTCTCATACAGGTTATAAATAAAAGTACACAAACCATGTACTTGAGTTAAAGTGGAGATGCGCTCCGTAAAACTTTACTCCAGTAAAAGTACAAGTGCTTCCTTTAAACTTCCAGTTGAGTCAAAGTATTTTACTTTAAATGTACTACGATTTATGGCGATAACGTTCCTATTATCATTTTTGTCACAAGACTCTTTGCTTAATCAACTCAGTTTATGTGAAAAGACTCTGTTACTCTCAGCACACCAATCTATAAATAGAATGAAATTAATGAATCAAACACTGATTGACATCTGTTCAAATTATCATTATATTTTTTAACTACAAAAATGTTGTGTTGAGTTATAGTCAGGAGTTTCTTCCATCAATCATTCTTTTCAAAATGTACTGCTTGCTATTGAACTGAGTCTGAATTGTATGTTGATGATAAGTAGATACCACCAAGAGAAAATCTAAACAAGTTCAAAACAGCTCTACCCTGATTGACGGCTTGCTGTGGCTTCACCGGTTAGGTTTTTACTCAACAAAGTAAAGACTGATTTCCTAAATTGTGGTTGAGTAAAAAGTAAGATATTTGACTTTAATATGTAATGAAGTTAAAGTTTACTCAAATACTTTGGTAAAGTACAGATAAGAAAAAAAGCTACTTAAGTTCAGTAACAAACCTTGTTATTTTGTAACTGTTTACCGTTGGGAATATGTGAACCAGTGAACCAAGATCTGTATTAGTAGAAACAGCTGTTGCTTCTGTCTTGTTTTTGGGTTTGATTTCCTCAAAGGTGTTACATTCATCATCTCAAGAGACCGAAATGACGTTACTGAAAAGAATGAAAACCTTTTGTGGACGCCCTTTAGGATGCAGTGCCAGAAGTCCTTGGTGGTTTTAAGTCAAGCTTTGTAGCTAAGATAACTGTGACAGTTGTTATCTTTTCTCTCAGCAACAAGTGGATGGAATTCATCCACAAAGAAGTGTTGTTTCTGTGGTTTAGCTGTTTCTCAATGTTGTATACAGGTCCGGGGTCATGAGACAGCTGAATGGATGGTGGTCACTTTTTGAAAAAATTGACTAAACCTTGGGTTCCAACTATTGGGAAATCACAATCACAGTGTGTAGGTTCTTCTCAAGCACAGCTTTAAAAGCACCTATTCATTCATTCATTCATTTGTGAATTTTTTTAATGCTTTTCTGCCTCAACATTTAGTTGTACCTGTTCTTGTATGTCTTGTGTGCACTCCTTTAATTTTATGGAAGCATATAAAAGGGCAGACACACTTGGAGACGTGTCCTTGACGGGGACAAAACTTAAAAACACTGGATTTGCTGTTTTCTTGGCATCTTCATGTCTGTAAACCACAAATCCTTCCCTAGAAAAGACTGGAATTTCCCTTCAAGTGAAATGAGAGATTTTGCAAGAGAGGTGGAGTTGAAGTAACTTTGGGTGTTGTTCATGAGTGCTGGAAAGTGTGGACAGTGTGAGATTGCCAAACAGATTAGGTCAGCGGTGTTGCAATTGCTCTACCAGAGAGTGGTGATAAAGTTCCCCTTTTTTCTGGTCAATCTACTTTCTTTTTCACTTTGTCACTAGCTATAATTAGGGGTAGAAACAATAAGCTGGAAGGACAGGCAATATAAGGATTTTTCTATTATATTATTATTTGGGGTTAGTGTCCAAAATCTGCAAGGCTTTTTAATTCTCACGACAGAATAATTAAAACAGTAAGAAGGTCCGTGTCCACCATGTTGATCTTCACTGTGGGTTCACTTCACGCTCCATATTTCATATTTCCACAATGCTGTTGAAGTCTCAATTCTGATTGAAAAGGGGGTGTTTTTTAGCATGGCTCATTCTAATAGACAGAGACTTGTTTGGTGGACATTGCACATAATATGGAGGTGGTACCCCAGTGGTTAAGGCTTTGGGTTACTAATTAGAAGGACTGTTCAAGACCCATATTGCCAAGGTCCCCTTCCTGGACTCTTGAACAAGGCCCTTTTATCTCTATGGCGTAGGGTTGCTGTATCATGGTTGACCCTGGACTCTGATCTCATCTTCCGAACATTGCTGCAATATGTGAAGAATGAATTTCAATGTGCTGTAAAGTACATGTGACAAGTAAACAGTATCTGTACCTTTAATAATCTTAGATGAACAATAAATAGATTAAAAGCATGCCGTTATTATGATTAATATGGTGAAGCTTTCTGTAAGGAGACATTTATTTTAACATTGATAAATACACCAGTGTCAGCACTTAACAACCCTCAGCAAAAAAACTGTCCACCATAGGAAGGTCTTCAGCATAGATGTCTAAAGCCCTTGACAAGCTGCGTTTTTTTCCCCAACTATTACGTTGAAATTCTCATGTAAACGGAGTAAAAAATCTGTGAACTGCTTGAATTAATTGTTCATCCTCACATGGTACCTAATTTTTCTAGAAACCACTAATTAACAGCTTGTGCATCTGTGGGTATTCCAAGAAATAAGAGGCAGTTGATCAGATACCTCCAGGCATGTTCAGCCCACAGAAAACTTCTCTGGGGGATTCTTCTAGGAAGTTCAATGGAAAGCTGGCTCTCTTTCAATTTATCAAATAACTTGGGGGATTTTGCCAGATACCCCCCTAGTTTTCTATAAATATGGCCATATTGGCAAAGCTTTCGGTTTAATGGTCAACCAAGAATGCCGGTTGACTAGAGTGTAGCTAGAGTCCTAACATATGTTAACATGATATAGGTACTAACTGAATGAATAAGGTATGAGTATGAAAATACAGAAGTTATGTATTTGCATGAACAGTTCTGCATTTCAGCACTTTTCACTGAACAGCACACCTCAATAATGATGAGTCCTTTCAAGGTTTCTTCCTCATTTCATCTCAGGAAGTTTTTCCTTGTCAAAGTCGCTATTGGCTCGCTCATTGGGGATAAACAATTATAAGGAACAAACTTATAAGTATTACATTTGTACATTCTTTCATAAAATTGTATAGCCCTTTTATCTTTGTAAAACTGTGCATTGTTTAAAGCGCTTTACAAATAAAAATGAATTATATTGAATTAAATTATTTCCTAATTTAGACATTATTCCACTAATTATAGGTAACATATTACCCACTGGGTTACAACATTACAGTTCCCACTATACCTATTATGACTTTTACAAATATAATACGGGTTCCTATTGTTTAGTTTTTTCCAGCAGGGTTTGCTGTCCACAGGTCAACCCAATATTTTCTTCTGCTAAAGTATCCCACCCACATGAAAGTGTAGTATGTGCTACCTAGTAACCACACCCACCCCCCCAACACCACCAATTTTTGGTGTGAAAATTACAGGAGGTCATCGGTTTGTGAAATATGCAAAGCAGTCCATCTGGCATGGGCAAAAAACAACTTGGTTTTATGTGAACGAACCCATCACCAGATCGCATTCAGAACATTTCGGAACCCATAAAACACTCCATTAACACTGAGCTCTGTGGACGGGATTGCGTTGTAAAGGTCAGAGCTCTGATTGCTGTTGCCGAGCTCCGGGTTCTGGAAAGGACGGGCACACAAAGTGGAGGAAAAGAAAGATAGAACGGAGGAAAAGAAAGATAGAACACTCAAGAACCATGAAGATGGACTGACATAAATGGATCGGCTACAATGCTTTAAGACTACATGAACAGTTTTGCATTTAATTAAAACTCTAAATCAGTTGATAACCTCAACAATGATGGAACTAAAATGAATAAATATACAGTCGGGTGTTGAGGATGATAATGCGGATGAGTTTCCTTTAGAGTCTGGTTCCTCTAAAGGTTTCTTCCTCATGAATTCTTAGGCAGTTTTCCATCACTCTCATCATGGCTCGCTTAAAAGTAAAAATTATAGCTACAATTTATGAATTTAATATAAGTATGCAAATCAAAATGCGTTGAATTAAACAGAAATAAAGGCACATCCAGGTACATTTTGCAGCTCTAATGAAGGTCATAAACTCACCCTCGATTGCCGGTTTGGTGTACAAGTTGAACACAAAGGAAAACAGGACGGGGAGAGAAAAAAATTCGAAAGACCAAAACCAGAAACCAGATTTCATTCGAGGCAGAAGCAACCTGGGGGGGGCGTCGATCACGTGGTGCGCCTATGAACCCGTACTCTTTATCAGTGCGCAAATTAATTTTAATATTTAAACAGTCACCACGAGTTCTGAACTGCAGATGAGGGGAAGATTAAAATACGCTTAATTAAATATTGATAGTTATAAATAAACACTGGCTAATTTGCCGCCCGCTTAATGTTATTCATTTATTCCGGGAGGAGGATGAGTCATCTTTTTGCCTTTTCTCATTAGTTAAGCAAACATTGGACGTGTGTCAGGGGCAGCAATAAAGTAGTAGGACACACACACACACACACACCATGCCACTATCTGTTATCAATTTCTAACATTGTTTAGTATTCATACCTGTACCTGGATTTAATCCTGAAGTAGGTGTGGCCAACAACACCAGAAAAGCAATTATAATTTGTTTTTCCATCGTATACACACTATATGGACAAAAGTATTGGGAAACCCAACATGGGATGTTCAAAAAGCACATACACATCTTATGGTTAGGTGTCCATAAACTTTTCGCCATTATTGGAGACGTTTTTTGTTTTTTTTTGCAAAATTGCATAATGCATTATAATGCAGTATACATACAGCATACAGTAGAATACATTCCTTTATTGGTGTACATATTTAAAATTTCAACCTCTCTCTCTCTCCACTTCTCTCTCTCTCTCTCTCTCTCTCTCCCTTTCTCTCTCTCTCTCTCTCTCTCTCTCTCTCTCTCTCTCTCTCTCTCTCTCTCTCTCTCTCTCTCTTTACCTCTTTCTCCCTTTTTCTCCCTTTCTCTCTCTCTCTCTCTCTCTCTTTTTTTCTCTCTCACTTTCTCTCTCTCTCTCTCTCTCTCTCTCTCTCTCTCTCTCTCTCTCTCTCTCTCTCTCCCCAAGCCTGAAATCCACATCAAAGTCATACATTCACAGGCCTAAGTGTGTGTGTGTGTGTGTGTGTGTGTGTGTGTGTGTCTGTGTTTGCCAAGCTTGCCAGAGGAACATGACAGTTTCCCAACATCCTGCTGTTTTGATTTTCATATCTACATATATTTATTTCACTTTTGAAGTGTATGCAGCCAAGAAAGAGAAAGATGTGTATATAAATAAATCCTAAGCCATTCCAACCTGGTTGTGGTGCACTGTGATCTGTGTGTGCACGCTCACGTGTGCGGGTATGCGCGATTGTGTGTGAGGTGTGTGTGAGGAGCTTGACAAAGAGAGCTGGCGTTGATGCTTGTCAACGCAGCTGGTGCTGATCCATGAATACTGTGTCTGTCAGCTTCTCTTTATCGGACGTGAATGAGTGTGTGTGTGTGTGTGTGTGTGTGTGTGTGTGTGTGTGTGTGTGTGTGTGTGTGTGTCTCCTTGACTGTTTCTGTTTGCAGCTTGGTTGTGTCACACTAAAGCTATTAGACCTGAGTGAGAAATCCAGCTAGACTGAGTTCAAGCTGTTGAGGGTTAGGGTTAGGGTTTGTCCTGTTGACTCTACCACCAAATCTGCATCACCACCAGAGAGCTCATGAGAAAAAAATACTTAAGTGCAGGATTGAACTGAAAATACCTCCTTACTGTCCATCACTGGGAATCAAACACTCTGTAAACACACACAATTCTAATAAAAACTGATTTTTCTAACAAATCAAACTAATGAAAAAATCTTGTCGATTATGTCTCAAGGTCAAATCTGATCACAGATGCTGATACAACTACAAATACAGACACACACCACTAAAACAATGTTTAATGACATCTGCTAAATCTGCTTAAAGGTCATGATAACAAGCAACATCACACATTCAATACACTGTAGGGACAAACGTTTGTGGATAAATGAGTAAAAGATTTGTATGTGCTTCTTCTTGGAAGATGTTCCTCTAGATTTGGTGAAGATTTAGGTTCATTCACCCACAAAAACAGGTATTGATGTAGGTAAAATGAGGAGGCCTGGGGTGCAGTCAGCGTTTTAATTCATTCCAAAGGTGTTCAGAGCTCAATAGCAGGAGATCTTCCCCTCCACCCCATGTGAACCACATCTTTTTGGAGCTCGCAGTATGAACAGGTGCATTATCATGCTGGAACATTTTTGGGTCTACTAATTGAAATGAAGGGAAAGTTTCATTCTCCATCCAAAAATGTCTAATACAATTGTGTGCCCTTGAATTTGTGGTAACAGTTTGGAAAAGAACCCCCATATGGCTGGAAAAGTGTCTCAATTAAAATTCACTCGAATGCTGCGTTCTGCTCCGGAGTAATTGAACCAAGCCAAGCTGGGTTACTGTACTGCTTAAATAAATCCATTTTTGCGTTCTTCTTTCTTTCTTTTTTTAAAAATCATTTCACCTATGGTTTGACTTGCAAATATTTCTCTCGCTGCAAACCCTTTTCTTTTTTTTTCATGTTTGTTTCTTTTTGACACCAGGTTATGCGATGAATAATAAAGCCGGAAATGCGGGGAAGCAACCTATATCTGAAATAGAGATTCCGAGCAAGATTAAGCGATGTTTAGTTTGTTGCAAAAATGACAGGATTAATGCGGATTCTGTGGAAAATCCTTTTTTAGTTTGAGATTAATACTTTTTGCATCAGACAAACCAGAGGATCATTTTAACCTGTTTAATCCATGTGCATTCGGTGATTCTTTGTTTTCTCTTCTTAGCTTCTTAGCTTGTGTCCTGGATTTCCAGTGAACTGATGGAGGAAGATCTCGAAAAGTGAGAGAGAGAGAGAAAAAGAGAGAGAGAGAGAAAGTGAGAGAGAAAGAAAGAAAGAAAAAAAAAAGAAAAGAGCACAGGGCACTTAGGCAGAATGCAGGCTTTACACAGACCCATTCAGCCCAGCATAATAAGGCTTTCATTCTCCACATATGTTTTTTTTCCAAGCCCAAGAATGGCTTTCCCTATTGTCATCATTGGAAATGCTTACAAGAAAAGCAAGTTCTGTTTATGAAATACTTATCATCTTTAAACTCTTCAGGACTCTCCAGCAAGTCAATAAAAGCAACCGTATAGAAGGCTGCTGCAGTATATTCTAAAACGAGGAAAATATATTTCTCTTTGGTTGCGATAAAGATTTAGAAATTAGTCTGCAATTGATTACTCAAATGTTATTTGCTATAGAGCTCTGACGTAAACTCTATTGAACTTGATGTATTGGAACACTGACTGCACACCCTGGACGCCTCATCTCACCTACATCACCCCCACCAAGCTGCTACCGCTGGGCCCTTGAGCAAGGCCCTTAGTTTTATTGCTGCTCAGTTATATGAATAAGATAAATGTAAGTCGCTCTGGTAAATGTATTCGATAGGTAGACTGGTTGCTCAGTGGTTAAGACATTAAACTATAGATCGGAAGGTTACAAGTTCAAATACCTCCACCACCAAGCTGCTACTGCTGGGCCCTTGAGCAAGGCCCTTAACTTTATTGCTGTGCAGTTAAATGAATAAGATAAATGTAAGTCGCTCTGGTAAATGTATTCGATAGGTAGACTGGTTGCTCAGTGGTTAAGACATTAAACTATAGATCGGAAGGTTACAAGTTCAAATACCTCCACCACCAAGCTGCTACTGCTGGGCCCTTGAGCAAGGCCCTTAACTTTATTGCTGCGCAGTTAAATGAACAAGATAAATGTAAGTCGCTCTGGTAAATGTATTCGATAGGTAGACTGGTTGCTCAGTGGTTAAGACATTAAACTTTAGATCGGAAGGTTACAAGTTCAAATACCACCACCACCAAGCTGCTACTGCTGGGCCCTTGAGCAAGGCCCTTAACCCTCAATTGCACATTTGTAAGTGGCTCTGCATAAGGATGTCTGCCAAATGCAGCTAATGTTAAAAAAAAAGCTATACACGAAAGTTTTCATGCTTCAATTTTATTATTACTATTATTATTATTATTATTACGATTATTATTATTGTTGTTGTTGTTGTTGTTGTTGTTGTTATTAAAACTCTAAAATATCCCAGAGGATGTTCATTTTCTGTTTGTTTCCGACTCCCATTCACCGTGAACGCAGAATTGAAATCTCAGTGCAATCAGTAAACAGTATCGGATACTACACGTAAATAATGTGATATCGATTTCATCTGCATTTTGATCTAAATCGGATTATTTAAATAAGAGAATGCCTCGCACGGTATTACTTATCAAACGCACACGTCATACTGAGCAGGTTTTCTTTTATAACATTATAAAATAACCACCGTTACGATGGTATTATGTGAAACATTATCATATTTATTACATTTCCGAATGTAATATAAGTTCGTGTTTATTGATTGCGCTAAGATTTCCCCCATGTTCCCACATGTACAGGAAGTGGAAACAAACAGGAAATGATGAGCCCCTGGGGCATTTGAGCAGTTTGATAAAAATAAGAATAAGTGCAGCGTGAATGCTTATTCATGCACTGCTCGAAATTCGTGTTTAATTTACTTGTGATTCCGATTTATCGTCTGCCCAGTGTAAGGAGGCGGCCCAAGCTGTTTCCGCGGTGATAAGTCTCAATGTTAAAAAATGTTGTAAAATAGTGAAAGTTACAAAACAGTCGTTTGTTTGTCTACAGGAAGTGCGTTATCGCTTTAAAGGGTTGCAGAGGGGTCGGAACATATTCCCGGCAATGCTGTTGGGAATGCTTCCTCGATGGAATGCGCATACTAGTTTACACAAAGTAGAATTTAGTATTCAAAATAAAACGAATTATTATCACTAATGATAACAGCACTTACTGAAATCTGATTGGTTGTATAATATCGAGTAAGTACAACTTCTTAAATTATTAGTGTCATTGTCTTTGTGCACACTGAGCATCCTAATGTGAAGTTCTTCCCCAGAATTTGTCTTTGCACGCTGTAGCATTATTTAGCAGCTCAAACCGATGTACACAACGCGAGATCCATTAAGATATTGATAGCCAAGGATAGAGTGAGAGATCTCAAGGAGTTGACAAAATGCCTGAAACTTGTTTTAGTGAGCTTATGGAAGCCAAATTCATGAACATCACATATGTATATTGGACAAATGTGGGGTCCCCCTTGTGGTCTAGTGGTAAGGATGCGGCGCTCTCACCGCTGCGGCCCGGGTTCGATCCCCGGTCAGGGAACCAACCCCAGCCACTCAGTGCCGGTCCCAACCCCGGATAAATGGGGAGGGTTGCGTTAGGAAGGGCATCCAGCGCAAAAATGTGCCAAATCAAACATGCGGAGGATCCGCTGTGGTGACCCCTAATGGGAGAAGCTGAAAGAAAGTTATATTGGACAAATATGTTTGTTAGTGGTAGATGCTCAAAAGTTCTACTCGGGGTCATGTTTAGTTGCCTAGAAACCTCCATTCTAATGTGATTTAACTTTAAAAAGCTACACTATTTAGACGAAATTTTGTGGACACCTGACCGTAAGATATCTGAGTTGTGAACATATTTACCCATTTGCTGTTATAGTAACCTACACTCTTTGAAGATGTTTCACCAGATTTTGGAGAGTTTCTAAAAAAAAGTCAGGTATAGATGCAAGTGAGAAGATCTGGGGTGCAGTCAGCATTCCAATTCAACCAAAGGTTGGGTAGGGTTGAGATCAGATATCTCAAGCTGAAGATTTTCCTCTCCATTCCATGTAAAGCATATCTTCATGGAGCTGGCTTTGTGCACAAGGGTATCGTCATGCCAGAACAGTTTTGACTCTTTTAGTTCGATTGAAGAGAAACTTTCATGTCGCATCCAAAGACGTCCTCTACAATTGTGCGCTTTCAACTTGGAGCATACAGTTTGGAGAAGAACCACATACAGCGTGAAAGTCAGGTGTCCCAATACTTTTATTTTTATAGTGTAGTTGTTTTATGAAAATTTAAAAAACTCAAACTCGGATTTGAGTGTAGTTACGGTACATATCCCGCCTCATCTTTATTTTGTTGCTGATGCATTACTAAAATAAATCCTCTGTTAAGATGTTTTTTATTCTTTGGCTGTTGGAAAGAAGATGAGAACTGCTTATTCAGAGCCATATCCAACTATTTCTTACACTTCTGGACGGTCGGTATAGTGATTCGTCCGGTTAATCCGATTTAGAAACTGTAAATCAGACCAGAGTCTCGATCGCAAACCCAAAAATGTATACACTTTATAATGTTTTCTTCCATTTTCAAAAAAAAATAACCCCATAAAATTCTGATTCAGAATATATGCTTTAATCGACTCTATGGGAAAAATGATTCATTTTTAGAGTCTTTCTGTTGAAATAAAAACCTTCTGTCACCATGTCAGTCCAGGTGATAAAAGTGGCTCTTGAAATGGAACAACAGGACTCCTTTCTCCTGGCCTTTTGGCTCTGCTGTGAAAAAGAGAGTGAGAAAAAAGGATGACAGTAATACCTGTCACATGCTCCGAAACGATCAGAGCAGGGAACTGAATACCAGCAATCAGTGGCTTATTCATCAGAGCTGGCACAATTCTCTCTCTCTCTCTCTCTCTCTCTCTCTCTCTCTCTCTCTCTCTCTCTCTCTCTCTCTCTCTCTCTCTCTCTCTCTCTCTCTCTCTCTCTCTCTCTCTCTCTCTCTCTCTCCATCCTCCCTCCTCCCTCACACGCTTGAAGAGGCACAGTGTAATTACCAGGACACTGGCAGGAAGCAATGCAATAATTTCCCCCAATTTAGGCGAGCGCCTGGCAGCAGCCTGCAATTCCACTCCCTTTAGCTTTATGTTAATGCATCTGAGCAGAACATACTCTTCAAGTAAATGCACATCTCTCTCTCTCTCTCTCTCTCTCTCTCTCTCTCTCTCTCTCTCTCTCTCTCTCTCTCTCTCTCTCTCTTTCTCTCTCTCTCTTTCTCTCTCTCTCTGTCTCTCTCTCTCTCTCTCTCTCTCTCTCTCTCTCTCTCTCTCTCTGTCTCTCTCTCTTTCTTTCACTGTGGTTTAGTGCTCTGATTGCCCTTTTAAGGACTATAATCAACTTTCTTTTCATCTGGATTCTTTTCTCCCCCCCTCTGTGTTCCTTCACTGTAGACAAGACGTACCTTCCCCCTCCTTTTCTACCTGATTGGATAAACGTATAACAAGTGAGAGCCAATCAGAGCTTTAATTTCTTTTCTTAAAGTTTCTAAGATAACTAGCTGGTAGAAACTTTGTAGGGAGGAAAAAAAAGGTAAAACGAAACAAAAGCATTTAAATGGTAGATTCTGACATGTAGGCTCTAAAGCTTTGAGCTTTAGTGCAGGCCATTAGTGTGGGATCGGAGAGTTAGACGTTTTTTTTCTCTCCTTTTTTCCCAATGCCTCATTTATGAAATGTTCCTAAAGTCCGAGTTAAGACGTTTTTTTAGAAGTTCGGCTTGATTTGTCACTAAAGTGTTTTTAACATGCCTATCACAGGGAGATCGCATATTTCTATGAATACACTTCTAATACTGGGAGGATTTTTTTATTGAAATTTTATGTGGAAAATGTTGACACTGCAAATAAAGACACTGATGTGATGAAGTTTTTAGGAACAATACTGTGAACTCTCTGCAAGAAAGAAGAAAGAAAGTGGGCTCTTGGACCTAAACGCAAGAGCAAACGGATCGAATTGTTTTCGTACGCGTTGTTTATTAGTGTTAGCAAACTGCGGATTGCCGTGGTATGTGGAAAATGGAAAACATGTGATGCAACATGGGGGAAATTAATCAGACTCCACCCTTTTGTTAAATATTTCACTATAACAATATACTTTGTGAAGTTTTCGTTCTTATGAGAATGAATAATATACACTGTATGGACACTTCTTGAACATCCCATTCCACGTTTAGTCCTCATTTACTGTTGTAAGACCCTCCATTCTTCAGGAAAGATGTTTAGATTTTAGAGAATGATTGTAGATTTGTTCTCATTCAGCCCCAAGAGTGTTAGCAATGTCGGATACTAATGTACTGAACTCCTAGTAAAGGGATTTTAAGCATTTTAAGCCAAATTTTAAATAGCAAAAGCCTCTGAATACTTCTGTCAATCAGTTTTCAAAAAGAAATATATCAGGAATCTGTTTTTTGGGGGTCTTTTTTGCTTTGTCATTATTGGGTATGGAGTGGAGTTTGATGTCGAATGATGAAAATGAATAATTTAAAGCCTATTAGCATAATAATCGAGAGGATCTCAACTCACTATATATTCTTCATTGATGTTCAATGATGATGCTAGTGAAAGGTGCTGACTCCTTGAGGAGGGGTGGAGTCATCCTGGAAGACACTATGCCTCTTCAGATTTCAGAAGAACTTTGTATCGATGAGTATTGATGCTTCTTAGCATAAGGGAGTTCCACCAGCAGCGGGTTAAATTTAAAATCCTGCATTTGATGCAATGTGTTGCCCCAGAGTGAGGCACAAAAAAAACCCCTCAACATCTGGAATAGCTTTTTTTCTTTGAAGCTCTGTTCAAATAATGAAGTCTTTGGGGTAAACTTGCCGACAGCGTTTTTACACACGGACGTGTCGGTGTTCCATTCAGTTTTAATGGCCTCCCACAGGCAGGGAAGGAGCTGTGTTAACATGAAGTGGGTCCTAACATTAAGTGATCTGCAGCACTCTGGTGGCCCGTGAACTATATATTATAGAGAAGAGACTGAAAATCAGTGCGAACGCTGTTTATTCAATTTCCCACTGTCCAATTACAGCTGGCTCAGCTTCATCTGCTGAACATTTGCATTCATAATGTATTCATAAGCTTTATTATATAAGCTTTATTATAGTAGCTTTATTTTTATAAGGTTTATTATAATACTTTATTATAGCAGTACCCAAGGGTTTCACTTGTATAACATACCTAAGGTGTGCAATATATAGCCAAAAGTTTGTGGACACTAAATATATGAGTCGTATTGAACAGCCCATTCCACATCTAGTCCCCATTTGCTTGTATAATGACCTCCACTCTCCTGGGAAGATGTTCCACTAGATTTCAGATTGTGTTTGTAGAGATTTGTGTTCATTCAGCCACAAGGGTTTTTAGTAAAGTCAAGTTCTGATGTAGGGTGAAGTGAGAAGGCCTGGGGTGCAGTTAGCAGTGAGCTCTATAGCAGTCGATCTTCACTCCACTCCAACACATTTAAAGCATATCTTCTTTTAGATCTCTTAGTTCAAGGAAAAATGTAATGCTAGCTTTGATGCTAATAGAAAGATCAAGTCCAAAATAATCTACATTAAAACATTTATGAAGATCAAATCTGATGTAGCTGCAGAAATATGAAACCTTAAATTAATGTTTTATATATATATATATATATATATATATATATATATATATATATATATATATATATATATATTTAAAAGCTGTGAATTTTCTATCTGTTGGAAAAAAACATGCATAAGAAAAACCGTCAATTACTAGCATTGGCTGATCATTTGGGAAAATTAGCTATGGATTTCAATTAAGTGAAGAATTTCCACTTTAAAATATACGTGTGTGTATATATAAGCTTTATATATTGATATGAGTTGCGTGTTACAATATATGATGTCAAAATTATTGTTTTGCACTCTAACGCATTACAACCATTTTAATTAGTAAAAAGTAAAAAGCAAAATCTAGCAAAATACAAACTTTTGAATCTTGATTTTTTTCCCCCCATTACAGACGAGTCGTTATTTCTTATAACAGTGTGTTTACTTTAATCGCAGAGTTCACATTATCAACCGTGGAATAATCCAGTCGAGACAAGCTGAGGGGGGGAATGAATGAATGCATGTTATTATAAATAAATTGCTTTCAAATAAAGCTTGTACGTTTGATATGCGGCGTGTCCTTTCTTCTCAAATTAAAACCTCTACAAAATTTGCAGTCTGGTGTATTGCTGGAAAATTGATAGTGCTGCTGCTGTTCTGTCTGAAAAGAGACTGGCTGGCTTCTGTAAAGAGAACTGATATAGGAGTTAGTGATAGACATACATACACCTGAATTTTCCAGCCATCTGGGGTTCTTCCCCAAATGATTTCCACAAGTAAGAGGAGGCACATTATTTTATAGGATGTCTTCGGATGTAAAAGCATTTAATTTTCCGGTTTTTTGGAACTAGGACGCCCAAACCCTGTTCCAGCATGACCATGCTTCTGTTCAACAACCATCTCCATGAAGATATGCTTTATATTGGAGTGGAAGGAAGTGGAAGGCCTCAACTCTCACTCCCATCTCATGTTATTCTTACATGTGGAATGTCTGATCAAAAATCACATACCAGTCTTTTGGTTAGGTGTCCACAGACTTGTGTCTATATATTGTAGACCTACAAGGCACAAAAAACCCTTTGGCCCTTTTAAATCAGCTAATCAGATAATACATGAACCTGTCATTCCTTTTTGCATTTGGTGTTACCTTTTTGATCAGAACAAACAAAGCCTTCACCTCTTTCCCCCAATTCTTTTGTTTTCCTTATCAATATTTAAACACTTATTTAGGTGCAGAAGTGTGTTACATGTTGCTGTTGATTCTTCGCTTCCTGCCATTAAAAGCTTTCTTCTCTATCTGTGCCAATATACAAAAAGGAGGGGGATGTTGTGACATTTCTCTTCAGGTTTTTCTTCCAGTTTGGTGGCCAATGATGAAATAAAAGCGAGGGGGGGTGGTGGAGAAGAAAAATGGGAGTCAGCTGCAATGTGAGAGAAAAGAGAGAAGAAGGATTGATTAGAGATGAAGATTAAAAGAATGAGTTTCAAAAGATGGTTCAGCTGCGAGGTTCTTTATGCATGAGGCCATGCAGATGGGTTTTTTGAATGAGGTTGTAGCTGCTTTGAGAGAGCCACTCGATGTTCTACCACAGTTAGAATTGAAGTGTACGTATGTTTGTGCAGCATGTTGGAACTGGTGGTAAGGATGCAGCTGACTAATAGCCTTACTACTCTTTTAGCCACTGTTCAAAAATGCATTGATGCTTTTGCCCAAGCCAGTAAACTATGCTCAATTCTTGAAGCCGGAGCTTTTGTAACCTGTAGGTAACAATGGTACAGGATTTCTATTTAAGTAAATAATATAGATGCTTTCTATTTACTAAACACAATGAATCCTGTAAACCATAGGCAACAATGGCACAATGTTTTGCCGAGTGAATGAGTATGGCATATACTAAACTATATGTAACAGTGGTATAACATATAGTTCAGTATATGCCATACTCATTCATGTATATGCATATAATTTCATATATTTTCTATACTTTTTATTTATCTACTTATATTTTTTTATCCTTAATTCTATTCTTTTTTACTGCATGCCGTACTCTGTATGTGTGTGTATGAGATTTTTAACTTTAATTAAATCATTATTAAATGCTTACTGTTTACATAAAACTATAGTTACATATCTTGTAAACTATAGGTAACAATAGCACAATGCATTAACACACTTTTTTATCTGTACTTCACAATAGTTTTGTCTTTAAGTAAATAATATACTAAGCCAAAAAATAAATAATAGGTAACAATGGCACAATGTATTGTCTCTGTACCACTGTTACATATACTGTTGTTTACAGAATTTCTAGCTTCAAGTAAATAAAAGAGTAAATAATAAAGCTTACAATTTTATAAAAGTAGGTATTCTATAATTCTGTAAACTACAATGGCATTGTTACCTTTTTTATTTTTGATTTTTTTTAACCAGATTTCTTGTTTCCAGTAAATAATATAGTCGCTTATTATTTACTACAATTATTATTAGTAATAATATATATTTAACATTTACTTAAAACGAGGAATCCTATTAACTACAGGCAAAAATAACACACTATATTGTCAATATATACCATTGTTACCTATAGTTGACCAGATTTTATTATTTTCAATTAATAATATAGTTGTTTATTATTTACTTAAAAGTGGGAATACTGTAATCAACAGGTTAAAAAAACAGCACAATGTATTATCACTATTCTATTGTTATTTGTAGTTTACATGAGTTTTATCTTTAGGAAAATAATATAATAAACCGACAATGTACTTGAAACAAGAAATCATGTAAACTGTAGGTAACAAATTTCCTATAGTTATACGCCATGTTTTTGCTTTTTGTTAATAATAAGCATATTAAACAGAAACAAAATGTCAAAAATGGTTCATCCTCCAAACTTTTTGAGGTTGCAGAAAAAACAGAAGTCATTATCTTTAGTTCAAAAGAAGTGCCAGGGTAATTAAGGGTAAGCTTTTAAAGGTAGCTCAAGTGCTTCACACATACAGCTAATGCAAATAGCTTTAATTAAACAGAGAACTACGGCATGCCCTAATAAGTGACCTTATGACCTCTCAATTGCTCACACCGCAACTCATAACATTTTTAATATCCTGCTCAAATTAGTCAGCACAAAAGCTCGACACTGGGATGTTATCTTTAGTTCCATATTTGAAGGTGAGTTGAACTTTGCTAATCTATTCAACTGTTGCAAGGATTTGGAGTAAAGTTAGTACGTTTTTTCACTTTAGGGACATAGGAAGTGATATTATGGATGAAAAAAAAGAATTTAATAAACTCACTGTGCTGTGATTGATGATATGACAAGAATATATCCTAAAAATTAGTTATTGTATTATATTTTGACCAACTTACTGAATAATAAAGCAGAAGCTGTATCTTTTGTATACCACTGGTACCTATAGCTGAGAAGATTTATATATCTTGCATTATATAGTAATTAAGTGGCAACAAAATGTAAAAAAAAGAAAAAGAAATGCAGCAATTTAATTATATAATAAATGAGCAAAAGTATTTGGACACTTGCCTACTACACCCGTATGTGGGCAAATCATTTGTAGTTTATATACAAGACTATAAAAGACAATACACACAATACAGAGTATATGGAAGATCTTTTTTTTTTTTTCATCTTTTTTTTTTTTTTTTTTTGATGTTATTGTTCTGTTTGACTTTTTTTGTTTTAATGCCTCATCTACATTTTAAAAGTTTGTATATTTTCCACTTTTAACTCAGTAACACAAACACGCAGCGGACATTGTGTGTAGTGCCAATAGTGACATTACTTACCCTTGTTAAATAACAATTAAAAAAGTGCAGGATGCCACTTATGACCTCGGTAGGTTTTTTTCATAGATTGAACAATAATATTTTCCAGCTCGTGTGGGTGTGTGGGTGTGTGGGAGTGTGTGCGGGCATGAAAATCTGAACTATGCTTATTACCTGGCTGAGTTATACTGAGGACAGAAATCAAATAAACACACACAAAAGCTGCAGCCCTCAGGTTTAGAAATTGTTCCGTGATACATGGCAGTTGTATGATTTGTACTTCTTGTGTAAGATTTAAATTTGTGTGTGGATTTTTGCCTCTCGGGCCCCGCGTGATGTATAGCCGGCATTATTGCTGAGTATTGATTATCACTTTACGTGGGCTCGTGTTCCTGTGTTTGATTTGAGCTGCTCGACAGGCTCTTTCATTGTTTCCAGTGATGAATGATTATTGAGTCTGGTCACACTCCTTCTCTAAATGTTTTTCCTCCTCCTCCCTCTTTCTCTCTCTTTCTCTCTCTTTCTCTCTCTCTGCGTGGCGCCTTTGGCGTTTGGCTCCTTTGGAGAAATGAGACTGTGCTTTATATGTTATTAATCAGTCACTTTTATTATTTTATGCTACATTAATAATTGCAGACACATCGCTTAGCAGCCTTGGTGTCATTTCAGGCTGGAGATAACCATAGCATATAAAGTTTGTGTGGGGGTTTTTTTATAGCCACATTCTGCTCATTGCTAACTGTCTGAAATGTAAAAATCCAATTGAAATTAGCAATTAATTGGTAAAAACGCTCTGATACTCACAAAGACAGTTATATCTGTATGGCCTATGACTTAAAATCTATTTAACATATAGCATATGTACAAGTGATTAGAATGTACTTCCATGGACAACCTACAGTAGTGCAGACAACTCCCAGAGGTTTAAAATCATTGATTGTGGAACTGAGAGTACGCAACAAGGACACTCAGGTCAATCAGCCAACCTTCATTTGATGGATGATGCCATGGCTATAGCAACACGTAGACACTTTTTTCCCCCAAGCGAATATTGACTCGAAGTGGAATCACCAAATGTGGCCTCATTAGCGTCCAGAAACAAGTCTGGAGTCACCTCTGTTAGCCAGCATGCTCTGAAGACCTGCTCAAAACTAGCTGTGACAGCAAGCCTCAAAAGTATCCTGAGTAGGACACGCAACCCCTGACACTGAATGCGCCTTGAGCTTTTCTGCAGCTCTCAAGTGGTGTAGGAATTCAGATGCAGCTCAATGACAAAACTCATCATTACTGCTTTCTACTTTCTATGGAAAAACGCTCTCGAAAAAACAAATCCTTCCAATAAGCTTGACTGTGAAATTATACCATATGCAGATTTCATCCTCTGTGAGTTATCGAGTCCATATGCCGATGTGTGCCAGATGTGTACGCTCTGCATGTTTAGAGAAGGTTGTGTATGTTAAATGCTCTGGGAAGGAAATGTGTGAACCATGGTCTGACTGTATTTGCAGCTGGGTGGGATTATCCCACATGTAAAGATGTTCCACAGTAGCCTACATGTGTTTCAGTTTTGGAGGCATGAGAATCGATTTCTGTGAACCAAAACACACAACACACAAACACAATTTACAAACACTAAAAACTATATCTGTCTATCTGGAAAGCATTCAAACTCCAACCGGTGATGGTTAAAAAGAGAACCCAGCGCAGATATTTTGGAATGAAATCATTTGAAAATGAAAATGTTTAAGAGAAACAGTATTTAGACATTTTTTTGTCACAAACTGGTCAGATTTGGTTATTTTCTACATTGTTCTCCGTAGCTTCTTGTATTGGAGATGCAGCTTTTAACCTCAGAGACTTTTGTGACCTTATTTGCAATAAACAATGCCCTTATTTCCCCAAAGGTAGAAGCAGGAAATGCGTAAGGATTTGAGCGAGTTTGATGAGGGCTAAATTGTGACGGCTAGACGGCTGGGTCGTGGTTTCTCAAAAATTGCAGCTCTTGTGGGCTTTTCCCGGTCTGCATTAGTCAGTATCTATCAAAAGTGGTCCAAGAAAGGAACAGAGGTGAACCGAAGACAGGGTCATTGATTGCTCAAACTGCTGAAGAAGTAACATTATGGAACATTATTCAGGCTCCTCAATATACCAAAAAAATTAGCCTTCTGATCCTATTTTAGCAATCCACAACCAGACTATGAAATCAAGTCCAGACCTCTGTTCCAGACTTGTTTTGCTAGTTCCTTTCTCTTCATAGGTTTATTCCCCAACAAACTCTGGGGAATTCCAGAAACAGGTGTATTTCCATTGAGATCACATGACAAACAAATCAACTCAAATCAACAAATTGATTAAAACCAGAACGAATTAAAGGGGTTTCACAGAAATGTTGGCAACCACTTTTCATAGCAAGGCGCTGCATATCGCACATGTGCTAACGTCAGAACATTATCATGAATTACAGCCTCATGCTAATGTCCATGTGGGTGCCATATGTGTAACGTCCACATGTTTACATTTTCCTTCTGCGAATGTGGATTAAAGTTAATACAGAAACTCAGGAAACATCAAAAGCAGAAAGAAAAACATCCAGACACTATTTATTGGTTATACAATGAAAGGAAACCGAAGCACCCAGGGTAATTTCGTGGTGCAACACCTTCTGCCCACACTATAGCTACATCAACGAGAAAAAGGCTGCAAAGGCCACCAAATTGTAGTATTTCATAAAAAAGGAAAAAACAACTTCTACCACTCAACATGTACCAAACAGACACAGTTATGGTCCATGGAAGCAATCCTGCTCTATAAACCGTTTTACATTTTTCATCCAACCCACAAAAGTGGTATCCCTGGCAGATTTCTCTCTAGCGCACATTACACGAAGAAAAAAGAAGAGGAAAAAAACAATTGCTATACGCCAGACACCTGGTTCCAATATCTAAAATAAAGAAAACCCTCTCACTTCTCTCACACTACTTTCACATTGCTCAAGAACAAAAACATTCTCACTTTGCCTTAGTAAATAGACTGAAAGACGGATGAACGATTATTGAAAGTCAATCGATTGTCTATAGATGAACATTAGGGAAAGAGTTCGCATGGTCAAGGAAGCATTAGAAGAGACACATTTCTCATTAAGGAAGACATTGAATTAAATACCGTAAAAGTCTATAGCATTTTTATTAATCAATATAGTCATAACAACCAAAAGAATTGGGACACCTGACTTTTTCAGCCATATGTGGTTCTTTGCTGAAATGTTACCACGTAGTTACACAATTATGTAGGGTGTCTTTGGAAGTGGTAGCATTTAATTTTCCCTTCACTTGAGACCCAAACCTGTTCCAGCATGATCATGCCCCAACAAAAAGAGCTTATGGATGAATTGGCAATGTTCCCTCCAATAGTAGTATCTTATAGTCAATACATGATCTGTACGAATGCAAAATATGAACAGAGAGATCACTGGGAGTATGTAAAGACCCACCAGTCAGCAATTCAGCAACTTACTCTGAAGATTATCAGCCAAATGCAGATTCAGGCACTACACTAGTATCAGCAGTTAATCAGTAATTCCCAGAGTGTTTCTTGAACCACAGAACAATAATCAAACCCGAAGCATTCCTGCACCAAATAAAAAACATAAACAAGATTGAAGTCTTCTTTTTCTTTTTCTTTTGGCTGCTCCCATTAGGGGGCGCCACAGCGGATTATCCATCTCCACACCCCCCTGTCCTCTACATCTGCCTCTTTCAAACCAACCACCTGCATGTCTTCCCTCACCACATCCATAAACCTCCTGCTTAGTCTTCCTCTTTTCCTCCATCCTGGTGGCTCCATCCTCAGTATTCTCCTACTGATTTACCCCATGTCCCTCCTCTGCACATCTCAATCACACCTCCCTCACCTTGTCTCCAAAATGTCCTACATGCGCTGTTCCTTTCATAAACTCATTTCTAATCCTGAAAAAGATTTAAGTCTTCTTTAATCTTTAAACACCTGTGGTGTTCAAATGCAAAAATATCATCTCCAGGAGAATCTTAGCCAGGACTTAAGCCAACATCTAGTGGGTTTTATGACAGGAACATTTCATACTCACTAGCTGGTATCAAATGAATTAGGATTAAATAAATTAAAGGAAGCACATCTTAAGCACATACAGTACTGGTGACTTTGACTGAAATCCTTTTGACCTATAAAATGATCATTATAGCACAATAGCTATGTGAAACATTCATCCTGTTCATACTGAAAACAGTCATTGTCTCAGCATGTTCTGTTCTTCCTACCTGTTTTAACAATGTCTCTAATAAACCCATGTGTGTTTGTAAAATGTCCTTAAATTGGCATAGGTGGAAAAAAGATAGATAGTGAATCTAGTAGAATTAGAGAAGAATTGCAGGATTTACAATGTTTTTCTTTGCACTCTGATTCATTTGAAAACCAAACTTTGGATCATTAAGAGTTTGTAAAAAGAAGGTATAAGGGTATTGACAACCCTAAGAAACATGGTGTTGTTTCTAGGCAGCTGTATCCTGTCCCAGAGGAAATAGAGATTTTAATGTTCCATCATTAACAGACTAAAAAAAGCAATACCCACAAAAACAAATGTGGCCTTGATTTATGTAGAATAATCATCTGCTACAAAGCACTCCAAACATTTAATTAAGATAGTTAACAAAAGAAGACACAAAGATTACCATTCATTTTAATCCCCCCCCACCCCCCTCCCCCCAAAAGTAAATCTACCTATATAGGTATATATGTGTGTGTGGGGACAACTGACTTTCCTAGACATATCTGGTCTTTCCCCAAAGTTTTACCTTAAGCAACTTAACTTTTATGTTGGAGGCACAACATTGTATCGTCTGTCTTTGGGTGTGGTAGCATCAAATGTTCTATACAGTTGAACTAAGGCCTAAAGCTGTTCCATCATAAAACTAACCCTGTGCACAAAGCCAGTTCTACTGGTTTACATGGGAGGGAGTGGATCTTGAGTGGCCTGCTTTTGAGCTCTGACCTCAACCCTTTGGGATGAACTGGAACACTGACTGAACCCCAGACCTCCTCACCTCACCTACATCAGTACCTGTCTTTACTAACTACCTGAATAGCACAAACCTCCACAAGTACACTCCAAAATCTAGTAAAACATCCTCCCAGAAGAGTGGAAGTTTTTATAGGAGCAAACTGGAACATGTGGAAGAGGATGTTTAAAAACCACATGCCAATCTAATGCTCCGATTTTCAGACAACTTTTTACTTTTACTCATTACATTTTTATACAAATATCTGTACTTTTTACTTCTTACATTTTCAAAACCGGCTCGTTACTTTAGTTTTAATCCATTGATTTGGTGAAATATTTTTTTTATTTTCACTGCGCGCCGATTTCAGCCGAACAACCGATTTCCTGTTACTGCGTGTCTTTTTCAATCCACTGGTGTATAAAGTCCTGACCCTCACTCACCACAGATGTAGACTAGTTTACGGAGCTAAGAATCAGCAGGCAGAAGGCAGTAAGAAGTTTGGGGTTAATGTGGATGAGACAGAGGGAGTCAGTGATGTAAACATGACTGAGAACAGACACATTCCTGATCATCATCATCTTTTCTCTGCTTGTGTTCTATATGTGGATCTTCAGCCTGGACACATTCATTAGGTAACAACATTTTTAACATTCGTTTTGTATTTATATATATATATATATATATATATATATATATATATATATATATATATATATATATATATATATATATATATATATATATATATATATATATATATGTATATTTGGCTGTTAAAATTAAAATGATTGTAAACAGCACTAAATGTTATTAACGCTATTAATTCAGCGCGCATTTCTGCTTCACCATTTTTATAGAAAATGTAAATACAGAAATAAATAACTAAATAAAAAAGGCGAAATTAAAACCTTTGGCAAAAAATACGTTTATCCATGACGTCCTTTCTTAGATATAAAATAAATAAAAACTCCAGATAAAAATATTTTTAATCAGTAAACTCTTGTTTTATTTCTGCGCCAAGTCTCAAATCAAACACCAAATCCGCCATGATTTACACAATTAACCCTCTGGGTGGCGTTTTGTGGGTTTTTCCCTCATAATGGCGACACAAACTTAAATTACTGTCTTTATTGATCGTACAGATAAAAACAATACATCATTCAAATCTGTAAAATGTCTATAATGTTCTATATATAAGCTTCCTGACTTGACTTGAAGAGGTGCAGTTTCTCCGGTATCACCTCATTAACTGTCCGTGTGGAAACATAGCAAAGGCTCTTAATGATGTCCACACATCTCTGCACTGATATAGCCTTTATATTTAATCACTGTACATATGCTTACATACATATCACATGCTGTAAATATGATACATGTTTAACACCTCCAAGCTGCCAGTTTTGGGCACCTGAGCAAGCACTTAACTCACTAATGCTCATTTAGTAAATGAGATCATTAAGAGTCGCTCGGGATAAACACTTCCAACAGGAAGTGGCTATATCTCACTATCTTTGTCTCTCTATTTTCTCTATCGAATTGTCTCTGTGTCTCTTTTAGTAAATGTCTCTGTCTCACTGTATATGTTTCTCTCTTGCTGTCTCTCAATTTGTTTTTCACTCTTTCTAAAGCTGTGTCTGTGTCTCTTTGTCTTTGTCTCTGTCTTTCCTGCTTATTTACATGTCTAACAAAGTTTTGAGTTTTGAAAGCAATGCCATTAGCGATCTATAATAAAAGACTTTCCTGGTTTGATTCTTACCTCTAGTTTCATATTGAACATTATAAGAAGTTTTTAAAAACAGAACAATAAAAGGTCATTAAAATTGGTTGCTGGTAAATCATGGTATATCAGTGGTGCAGGTGTTGGAGATGTGGTTCTTGTACCTGAGTCACTTCTCATAGACTTCGAGTAACTGAGAGAATGTACAGGAAGGAGAAGTTTTGACCCTCTACCATCATGATCTAAGAGAAAACAGTGGTCTCTTAACTATAGAAAAACCAAGAGTCCAATAAGCAAAGCCTTGTTTGCCACCCCTCTGGTAGTGTAGTGGTTAGTGATGCGGCCTCTGCTATCTGACTCACCCGGTTTGATTCCTACCCCTTAGCTTTCCTTTAAATTGTTTAAAAAGTTTTATAAAAGAAGCAAAAAAGGTCCTAAAAATCAGTAGTGAGGAAGGTGTCAGAAATGGCTGCGTGGACGGTTTCAGAGGGCATATCCTGAACCAGGGGGGAAATATTCATGCATCTGCCCCCCTGTCGTCTGAAAACAGGGGGTTATGAAGCAAAAACATCCAAAAAAGTTTCAACATAGGCGCCAAAGAAAAATGTATTTAATAACCTTTGCCTAGTGGGTTAATGTAAGGGTCCCCATGAGGATGAGATTGAGAGTTTGATTCCTGGTCGAGCTGGTTGCTGTGTTGGTAAATAAAACTTCTGGACCTTCTCCACTCTGAAAACCTTTCATTTCTGTGTTTGATCAATTTCTTGATTTTCTGTTCTTTAATGAAAGATAACCCCACAGTGGTCGCTCAATGGTTTAAGGCTTGTGCCTCATCTAAACATGCATCCCAGTCTGATCTCTTCCATGGTTCATTAGATTAAGGCTGATGACTCGCTGATGGTGAGGATCAGGGTTTGAATCCTGCTTTCTGCCTGCTAGTTGCGATGTCGGTTATGTTCCTGCTTTCTTTAGGGACAAACGCACACCATTCACCTTCACTGTTGTTTTCTGTAAAGCTGCTTTGAGACAATGTCTGTTGTGAAAAGCGCTATACAAATAAACTTGACTTGACTTGACTTGACTTTCTTTAGCTTTATATTCTTGTGTTGATGTTTTAAAGGTAGATAGATCTGCTCTAAACAAACTTCCTGGCCTCTCTTTCCTGATGGTTCAGTGGGTTAAATCAGGTGTCGTGCTTTTGGTGGGGTTCAGGGTTCGAATCCTGCTTTCTGCCTGCCAGTTACGATCAGGATTCACTTCCTTCATTTTTCTTTAGCGATATATTTTTGTTTTTAATGGGTTGAAAAGAAAGATAGACCTGCTCTAAACAAGCGTCCTAGCCTGTCTTCACCGATGGTTCATTGAGTTAATGTTGGTATCTTGATGGTGGTGGGGATCTTGGTTCGAATCCTGCTATTTACAATGTGGGTTCAACTTGTGCTACTTACATCTGTATGGGTATGGGTTCGAATCCTGCTTTCTGCCTGCCAGTTACGATCAGGATTCGCTTCCTACATCTTTCTTTAGCGTTAAATTCTTGTGTTGATGGTTTGAAAAGAAAGATAGACCTGCTCTAATCAAGCTTCCCATCCTGTTTTTTCCTGATGGCTTAGTGGGTTAAGGCTGGTACTTTGCTAATGTTGGTGGTCAGGGTTCAAACCTGGCTTTCTGTCTGCTGGTCATGAGGTAGGTTAAATTCCTGATTCCTACATCTTCATATTCTTGTTTTGATGGGTTAAAAAGAAAGATAGACCTGCTCTAAACACGCTTCTCTGCTTGTCCTTCCTGATGGTTCAGTGGGTTAATGCTGGTGCCTCGCTAATGGTGTGAATCAGGTTTCAAGTCCTGCATTGTCCCTGCTAGTCACGATATGGTTTTGCTTCCTAAGTCTGTCTTTAGCATTATATTCTTGTGTTGATGGTTTTAAAAAAAAAGATAGACCTGCTCTAACAATGGTTGCAGCTGGTCCTTCAAGATGGTTAAGTGGGTTAAGACTGGTATTTTGCTGTTGGTGGGGTTCAGGGTTGGAATCCTGCTTTCTGTGTTTTTTTCTGGTCTGAATTTCTTGCTTTGACGCATGAAACGAAGGATAAACCCCCCCCAAAAAAAGAAGGTGAGTTGTGGGACTTGATGGCTTTGTGGTAAAAGCCTTGCCTCTGAGTTTAGAGGTTGCTGGTTCAAATCTGGCTTTTCCCCAAACTGGGTAAGGTGGGTGGTGAGCAATGGAGTGGGTGACTGTGAACAAAGGCTGTGAAGACCTTCTGGGTTACAGCCTCAGACAAAAGTTTTTGCATTTTGGGGGAGGAGAGAAGGCGGAATAAAATTTTTCTCCGGAGCATATGTCGAAACTTTTTTGGATGTTTTTGCTTCATAACACCCAGTTTTCAGCTTCTCAGATGCCAGGGGGACAGACGCCTGAATATTGCCCCCCTGGTTCAGGATACGCCCTCTGAAACCGTCCACATCCAACCTTCCACGCAGCCATTTCTGACACCTTCCTCACTACGGTCACCGGAACTTTCCACACTCTTAACTTTGAGTCCTGGCCGGGGTTTGAACCAACAACCTCTCAACCCAGAGGCAAAGCTCTTCCAATTGAGACACATGATCTCCAGCAAAAACCTGATTTTTAGGACCTTTTTTAGGACCTTTTTTGGTTCTTTTATAAAACTTTTTAAACAATTTAAAGGAAAGCTAAGCGGTAAGAATCGAACCGGGTGAGTCAGATAGCAGCAACTACTTTACTGACCATTATGCCAACACAGGGGTGGCAAACAAGCCTTTGCTTATTGGACTCTTGGCTTTTCTATAGTTAGGAGACCACTGTTTTCTCTTAGATCATGATGGTAGAGGGTCAAAACTTCTCCTTCCTGTTCATTCTCTCAGTAACCGGAAGTCTATGAGAAGTGACTCAGGTACAAGAACCACATCTCCAACACCTGCACCACTGATATACCATGATTTACCAGCAACCAATTTTAATGACCTTTTATTTGTTAGACATGTAAATAAGCAGGAAAGACAGAGACAAAGACAAAGAGACACAGACACAGCTTTAGAAAGAGTGAGAAACAAATAGAGAGACAGCAAGAGAGAAACATATAGAGTAAGACAGAGACATTTACTAAAAGAGACACAGAGACAATTAGATAGAGAAAATAGAGAGACAAAGATAGTGAGATATAGCCACTTCCTGTTGGAAGTGTTTATCCCGAGCGACTCTTAATGATCTCATTTACTAAATGAGCAGTAGTGAGTTAAGTGCTTGCTCCGGTGCTCAAAACTGGCAGCTTGGAGGTGTTAAACATGTATCATATTTACAGCATGTGATATGTATGTAATCATATGTACAGTGATTAAATATAAAGGCTATATCAGTGCAGAGATGTGTGGACATCATTAAGAGCCTTTGCTATGTTTCCACACGGACAGTTAATGAGGTGATACCGGAGAAACTGCACCTCTTCAAGTCAAGTCAGGAAGCTTATATATAGAACATTATAGACATTTTACAGATTTGAATGATGTATTGTTTTTATCTGTACGATCAATAAAGACAGTAATTTAAGTTTGTGTCACCATTATGAGGGAAAAACCCACAAAACGCCACCCAGAGGGTTAATTGTGTAAAACATGGCGGATTTGGTGTTTGATTTGAGACTTGGCGCATACGGTAAATAAAACAAAGGTTTACTGATTAAAAATATTTTTATCTGGAGTTTATTTATTTATTTTAGATCTAAGTAAAAAAAGGACGTCGTGGATAAATGTATTTTTTGCCAAAGGTTTAAATTTCGCCTCTTTTTTATTTAGTTATTTATTTATGTATTTACATTTTTTATAAAAATGGTGAAACAGAAATGTGCGCTGAATTGATAGCGCGTTAATAAAATTTCATGCCGTTTAAAATGTTTTTATTTTCGACCTTTTCGCTTAGCGAACAGTTTTTCGACCGAAATTTGCGCTGAACGACCATAAGCCCGCTTATCAACCTTTTTTTTTTACCCCGACCCACGTGGAGCATTTTTTTTTGTTACTTTTGTAATGTTTTTAATTTATACTTTTTACTGTATTATTGTCAGAAATCCACCTGCCACGCCCCCTTCGGTGGCTGTCAAAACCTCCGCTTTCCCTGAAGTGTGGTTTTGTGTTAAACTCTCTGTGTTTTCGTTAAACCAAAGCGTAATGAGCCTCCGCTCAATACGCTGCATAACAATTCTATACAGTATTTTTTATGTACCTGTATTATTTAGTATTAATACTGCTAAAAACAGGGCAAAAATTGTTAATAAATGGGTATCGGTGGAGGTCGGGAACGGATTAATTGGTTTTCCATTATTTCTTATGGGATAATTACATTCGCTCTTCGACCTTTTCGCATTTCGACCGGTTTTAAGGAACGGATTAAAGTTGATAAGCGGGGTACCACTGTACATACATACATACATACACATATGTATATGTGTATATATTAGGGATGCACCGAAAAAACAATTCTTGGCCGAAACTGAAAACCGAAAAAGAGGAAAGCAAGGCTGAAAACCGAAACACCGAAAGAAATTATGCCAATTATTATTACCATTGCATTTATGGCTATGACTGTGTACTAACCTTACTAAAATCCAGGCATTTCAATTGCATAAATTAATATTAAAGTTTCAAAGAATAAATCAATTACAAATTATGAAAATATTTATTTATAGCACATTGCAACAATGCACAGAATAAAATACATTAAAATTCAAACTTAAATGTTCAACTTAAATGCACTCATGTGTACATTCAATAATAATGTACAGGCCCTCTGAAAGGTTGTAAAATTAAACATGTTCTTTCATAAAAACAAAGTGCATTCAGAACAAGTGCAACTGCTTAAAGATACAACAATACAACAATATCACTGGGAAACTTCCTGCCTTTCCAAAACGTCCGCCACAGACGGAGTGCGCGTGCTCGGAGGGGTTTTGCTTTTCTGTGCGTTTGCGTTCCTCTGATATTCAGCATAGTGATCGGGATGTTTGGATTTCAGGTGATAAATTAAACCCGACATGGAGAAAGTCTTTGCAGAAGCACCCCCTTTTTGAAATTTCGGCATTACATGTTTTGCAAATCGCTATTCGTGGGTCTTTCTCCGAGATATACTGAAATACGTCCACACCGCAGATATGTTGCTTTAGACAAGCACGTGCAGGCAGCGGTTTCTGTTTGCGTCATCACAACAAACTGTTTCGGCCATGTTGTTTCGGTGATCAAAGTCTATGTGGCCGAATATTCGGTGCATCTCTAGTATATATATATATATATATATATATATATATATATATATATATATATATATATATATATATATATATATATATATATATTAATACAAAACGAATGTTAAAAATGTTGTTACCTAATGAATGTGTCCAGGCTGAAGATCCACATATAGAACACAAGCAGAGAAAAGATGATGATGATCAGGAATGTGTCTGTTCTCAGTCATGTTTACATCACTGACTCCCTCTGTCTCATCCACATTAACCCCAAACTTCTTACTGCCTTCTGCCTGCTGATTCTTAGCTCCGTAAACTAGTCTACATCTGTGGTGAGTGAGGGTCAGGACTTTATACACCAGCGGATTGAAAAAGACACGCTGTAACAGGAAATCGGTTGTTCGGCTGAAATCAGCGCGCAGTGAAAATAAAAATAATATTTCACCAAATCAATGGATTAAAACTAAAGTAACGAGCCGGTTTTGAAAATGTAAGAAGTAAAAAGTACAGATATTTGTGTAAAAATGTAATGAGTAAAAGTAAAAAGTTAAATAGTGGAGTAAAGTACTGATACCAAAAAATCTACTTAAGTACAGTAACGAAGTATTTGTACTCCGTTACTTCCCACCTCTGTTTACAGGTGACAGTTACCAAAATACTGAACTCAGCTCATCATCCCATTAGACGTTTTTTGCTCTGCCATTAAGACGAGGGCTTTATATACGCCATCAGAGGATAACGAAATTAATATTCCAGTCCAACTCTGGATGAAGCTATTTAATTCAGTAATAAAAAACGATCCTGCTATATTTGAGGACCAAATATGGTCTGGATTTGAAAATTGCACATTTAAAACCATTGGAAAATTTTTATATATATATATAATCTCACAGTTCAGAGAAACGCCTTCAATATTACCCACAGGGCAGAGCCTGGACTTTATCCTCTACAAATACAAAAAAAAGAGCAATAAAATATTGGCACTTGTTTAATTCAAGCAGACCTGCATTCAATAAAATATAAAGCTTTTCCAGCCAAACAGATTTCTACAGAGTCTCACCCACTGTGTCTACGTGTTCTGCTACAGCCCACAGACCTGAAATAGGCAAATTATTTAATCATTTAAAACATTAAAGAATGGAAAAACCCAATACAAACTAAGTAGCCATAACCTGAAAGTGGTTTGAAGATGATACCTTGGAAGGCTGTAAAACGCTACATAGGCTCCATCAGTTATTTACCAAGTAGAAGATGAAAAACACTTTCTTCTCTTTTGTGTCTCGTTTGTGACTTAGAATAAAAAGATTCATTACATATTGATGAAAGGAAATGAGAGAGACAGAGACAGGGATAGAATGAGTATAATAAAAATATAAATACTATCCTGCATTTCTGGCTTTGTCCATTACCAAATGTAAATCCAGGCTTTGAGTGGCATATGAAAGTGGGATTTTATATAAATTTTGAATTACAGTTATTGCTGAATGGTAGAGTTTTTTGTGCCATCATTTCTATAATATGGGTTATTTAGGTTACATTTTACATTTAGGATATTTGGGATAGATTTATCCAGAGCAACTTCCAAAAAAACATTTCTTTTTCTATCCATAAATACATTACGGTACTGGTTTATCAAGCTAAAGAGAAAGAATACCATCAGTCAGATGCCAGAACTGAGAAGAGTCTTGAATCATGTCTTCCTTGTACCCTGAGATATAGCGGGATCAGTTGGAAAAAACGATAAAGCAGTGGTAGAGGATGGAAAGACCAATATAGCAGTGTTAGAGGATGGAGGGATCAATGGAGAAGTGGTAAAGGATGGAGGGATTATTAAACCAGTGGTTGAGGATGGAGAAATCAGTGGAGAAGTGGTAAAGAATGGAGGGTTCAGAAAACCAGTGGTACATGATGAAGAAATCAGTGGAGAAGTGTTAAAGAATGGAGGGTTCAAAAAACCAGTGGTAGAGGATAGAGAAATCAGGGAGAAGTGGTAGAGGATGGAGGGATCAATAAAGCTGTGGTAGAGGATGGAAAGATCAGTGGAACAGCTGTAAAGAATGGAGAGATGAGTATAGCAGTGGTAGAGGATCGAGAGATCAATATAGCAGTGGTAGATGATGAATAGAACAGTAGAATAGTGGTAAAGGTTGGAGAGATCAGTATAGCAGTGGTAGAGGATGGAGAGATCAGTATAGCAGTGGTAGAGGATGGCGAGATCAGTATAGCAGTGGTAGAGGATGGAGAGATCAGTATAGCAGTGGTAGAGGATGGCGAGATCAGTATAGCAGTGGTAGAGGATGGAGAGATCAGTATAGCAGTGGTAGAGGATGGCGAGATCAGTATAGCAGTGGTAGAGGATGGAGAGATCAGTATAGCAGTGGTAGAGGATGGCGAGATCAGTATAGCAGTGGTAGAGGATGGCGAGATCAGTATAGCAGTGGTCTATAAATCTATGATCTCTATCTAATCTATGAAGAAGGAGACCTGCCCACATATTGGCGCTTTTTTACATGAATAAAGTAGGAATGCAAACTCCAATCTAATGTTTTTATAATTCTGGTAATACTGTGTCTGATCATAGAGCCTCTTCTTAATCCATCCAAAGGGTACTAGTGCTCACTGAATGGTTTAATGGGACCATATGGGAGTTTTTGGAGTGGCAGATTAAACAGTAGGGATGAGAACATTGTTTAAGGACATTTTAATCTGAATTGATCACTTAGCACTGCCTTTTCCTCCCGCATTGTGTTGTTCGGCAGAATTGAGTGTCTCCAAGAGTGATGATATTGTGCTTGGGCTCTTATTGGTGAGTGATAAAAGTGTTTGATTTAACTACATTTATTCTTCATCCTAGTTTAGATCACATGGAAAAGACAATAGCAGACTTCTTAAATGTTTCAGTTTTGTGGTCTGCTAGTAAAAAGGTGGTTAAGGTTGCACTAGCTGAGTGTAAAGTCCTTCTTGTGGTTGACATTCGGATTTTTGATGCTGTAGGAGCAGAGCTTGGAGAGTGGTTGGGGTTGATGTGGAGCCTGAACGCCCCAGGGCTGGTTCAGTAGAGCCTAATTTACAAAAGAGCTGGAGTTTGGAAATTAAGCAGCAGGGGTACTGGTGCGCATTCTGGAAAGGGTTTTGGAGGCTGTGGGGATGAATTTTGATTTGATCGATAGTATATACTACACCTAAACTCATTCAATTTGTAGCCCAAAAAAAAATTGTCCATTCTCTCTTTCTTGCTCTTTCGTTACTCTATATATAAGAGCAATGCTGTTGTACTGTGCCTGTATCCAGATGACCCTGTTGGAACTCTCTGCATGGTGACGGGAAAGAACAGCACACAGATTCTGCCATGTGGCTCTGCCTGTGTGTGGCCCTGGCATCTATCTCATCTTCTCTCGCCCTGTCTCATCTTATCTCCCGTTTTCATCTCTGCCATGTCGCAACTAAAAGAACCCTTTTTCATTTATTTATCGCCCATGGCCCTGGACAGCAATGTGGTGCTGAAACAGCGAATGCTTCTTTTATGTAATTTACCACCTTTACAGTCACAATATACTGTGTATGACACTGTGTGTGTGTGTGACTGTGTCCTGTAGCCCTGTGTGTGGTATTGGCTTCGAGATGACCACATAATGCATTGGCAGTACCGGCCTTGCTGATTCAATGTCAGCTTGCCCTAAACAGGAAACAGGAAGACGTCCTGGGATACTACATGATCGTCCAGACACCCAGGGAGTTAATCCCTCACATTCTGCTCACCTTCTGTCCTTCACCTCCCTCCCTCCACGTCCGTCCTGTTTCTCTCTTCATGCTCTATCGGCACTCATTTCCAACTCTCCTGGTATTCATAGCAGCTCTGATTTTCCTCTACAGTAACTTTATTGGCATGGGCTGTGGTGGAAAAAATGGCTGCCAAAGCATTAATTAAAAATAAAGAAAAGCAAATTAATAGTGGTGATAATTGAATAGAGGGAAAAAGAAATGAAAGAAGCAAAACCTAATACATCTCTCTCTCTCTCTCTCTCTCTCTCTCTCTCTCTCACACACACTCACAAACACAGTCTCCTTTCATTACTATTCTTCTGACGGCGTTTCTGTCGATAGGATTTAAAACGCGCGCGTGTGTGTGTGTGTGTGTGTGTGTGTGTGTGTGTGTAAACCTCCATGTACATCATGTTCATGTGAAAACAATGAATTTATCATGAGCGCTGACAAGCTGGCTCGACATGTCTGAGCATCCACACACGCACACACACGCGCGCACACACACGCGCACACACACATACACAGTGGATATCACAAGAGATTAGCAATGTCAAGCGCCAAAGCTATTTCTCTACCAATCAATAAAAATGTCATCTGGAACAGTGTTGCATTTTTCTATTGCGTTTATGATTTTTGTCAGCCCCAGGCCTTTACCCGCCCCCACTCCCCCTCTTCCCCTTCCTCCTGCTGATTTCTGGACATATTTCTCCATCCTCTGGTACCGATTTCTTTAATAGTTCAGATACAGCTGTATCAGGTCAGTTCAATCCAGTTAATTTTTCTTGTAGAGCGAATTTAACAATGAACATTGTCTTAAAGCAGCTTTACACAGATAAAGTGGTTATAAAGAGTGTCTGAGTTCCTTATAACTGTAAGTTTGTCCCTATGAGTGAGCCAGTGGTGATTGTGGCAAGGAAAAACTCCCTGAGATGACATGAGGAAGAAACCTTGAGAGGAACCAGACTCAAAAGGAACACATCCTCATTTGGGTTCCACAAAAATGTCCATTCATTCACAGTTCCATCATTGTTACGGATATTGTGGGCAATTAAATGCGACCTGTGGTCCTGAGCCATTGTAGCCGACTGTTGATAATAATTTCAGTCCAAATCCATCCTCAAACTTCTTCATGGATCTTTAGGTTGATGTGGAAAGATCCCCAGCTGAATAAAGTTGTCTCTAATCGAAGAGAATTCCATCCAGATGTAGGGCTTTTGCATGATTCAGGCAGATCCTAAGAGAAGAAAGGGAGAGGAATTGTAGTCGCTGGTACCTCAGAAGGTTATGTTCACAGCTCCAGTGCTAGATAATGCTTTAGTGCTTTACTGCTTGTTATCTACTTAAAATTATGTATTTTATTGCACAGCAACTGCCATAAATCTAAAATATCAACATGATAAGAAGGTAAATTTATCTTATCTCAATAGGTGAAAAGAAAACAGTCTACAGAGGCTAGCTAGCATGCCTACAAATGCTTTAGCCAACAACAATGGAAATGTATTGATCTTGTTAATAATAATCCTAAGAGACTTCGCAAATCAACATGAATCTGAAAAGGAAATGCAAACAAACAAGAATTTCTGATCAGATTCCTTCCAACAGCACAATGCAGAAAAACTTTGTCAATGATTTCAATTAATGTTTAAAACCCTTGATGTGTTGACCTTGGCATGTTTGTGCCAGATGAGCTGATTTGAGTGTTTGCTGAGAACGTGCTGATCTAAACACCCATTACAGTCTCTATTTTCTCAGAGTGGTGCAAAAAACAAAAAACATCCCAGTGTCAGAATTGTCTGCAACTCCCAGGGGAGATGCAAAACAAACTGTACAAGTGTAGTCATTTGCGTTAACCCTCAGACTTTGCATTATAATTGTCAAAGTGCAATTCATCCTGCTCTATTTGGTAATCAGTAGCACATGCTGATGACATACTATTCTTCTATACTAACTTGTAGTAGTTCCTAGAAAAGCAAAGGCAGATTTAGCTCCTAAACTTTGGAATAGTCTTCCTGACGGTGTTCGGGGCTCAGACACACTCTCCTAGTTTAAGCCCAGATAAAAGACGTATCTTTTTAGCAGGCCTACACATAACACATATCATAAATTTGTGCTCCAGTACATCTGATCAAATGCACATTATCAAGTTGTGCTTGTTAATATTATGAACAGCACCGACGCTAATTCCTCTCCACTGCTTCTCCTTCTCTACCCATTCTGAAGCATCCCGAGGTCGTGCCAGCTCCAGTTGGGATCCCACTTCATGTGGAGTTTGGACATTGGACCTCTTTGAATGTTTAAAGGCTCTGGTATGGTGGACTTGGTGTTGGATCAATAATGATCGCAGATGTTGAGCTATTTTATGAGTTGCTCAGTAGCTCCTGGTTTCACAATGTCAACTGACTGTATAAGACAACAGGAAGGACATTACTCATAATCACACACTCTGGTGCTCATGGAAGTTCTTACTCACCGGTGTTTTGTATTGTTTTAAGATTTATGACACTCGTGATTTCACTCAGATGAGGATCGGTTCCCTTTTTGAGTCTGGTTCCTCTCAAGATTTCTACCTCATTCCATCTAAGGGAGTTTTATCTTGTCACAGTCATCATTCTCTTTAATTCTTAAATTCTGTAAAGCTACTTTGAGACAATGTCCATTGTGAAAAGCGCTATAGAAATAAACTTGACCTTGAACTTGTGTCATAGCCTATGATTTAATAGACATCATTAAACAGTCTACATGTGATTTGTAATGATCTTATAAGTAGGCCGAATTATTGAGTCCCTGAGCAAATCCGTGGATAAATCTGAATAAATCGTTTTGGTGAACGGAATCAAAATAATTGAGTTTCTGGGAAGAATTGAAAATACCACCAAGTGTTATACGTGAAATGTTAGAAATAGATACTTCTTCACACTTTTCTACCTCTACCCAAGCGTCAAGATTCAGCCAAGAAACTGAAACTCATTTAGAGACACGAGTCAGTTCATTTGTGAGGGTTTTTTTTTTTTGCAGTTGTTCAGCGGCATACACCCCACACTCAGCTTATATTATAATATTATTAGGTACACTCTCTGGGTACTTCGTGGGTGTGATTACTTTTCCCCGTCTAATTCTCATGAATTATGTTTGCTTGTAGACCCTCATTTATGGAAATAAGGCTGTGAACAGCGTGATTTGTGGAACGTTTTAACCTTCTCGTGTATAAAGTAATAACACAGAATGAAAAACACTAAGAAAATGTAAGAATGTACCATTATGGAGTAAACAAAACAGCTTTGAAAGCGGAGCTGTGTTCGGTTTTCTGAGTTTTTTTAAACATATAAATGTATATGATAAGCAGAGGGTATTATTTATATCTGAAAACACCAGGGATTTTAGCGTATCAAATTCTAATCAGACAAAAGTTTCAATTTTAGCAATTAAACAGCAGCTCAGTAGCACATTTACCCAAACCAACACACATCAAGGGGGCATAATCTATCTTTTTTGCTCTGCGTAACAGAGAAAACTTTGAAAATTAATGAAGTTGGGAATCATTCAATTTCATCATATATGGGTAAAAATTGGGTTAGTCAAAAAAATAAATGTTAAAAAAATCATATAGCATGACTATATAATCATTCACTTTTAAAACATTTGGCTGTCCAGCAGTGCTGGGATTTAAACACATGACTCTCTGTAGTCAGTAATCAACAGAGGTGAAAAGTAACGAAGTACAAATACTACTTAAGTAGATTTTTCTGGTATCAGTACTTCTCTTCACTATTTATTTTCGGACAACTTTTTACTTTTACTCATTAAATTTTTATACAAACATCTGTACTTTCTACTTCTTACATTTTCAAAACAGGCTCGTTACTTTAGTTTTAATCTATTTGTTAAAATGTCAATATTTTTTCTTCTCATTTCGCCGTTTTCAGCTCATCAACGGATTTCCCATCAATGTGCAGCTTTTACAATTCACTGGTGTATAACTTCCTGGTTATCACACACCACAGAACAGTAAACCTACATTTGTGCAAATCTTTAATATTTGTCCGTCGCCATGTTGATTAAAGTATTAAAAAATTGAAAAGTATTAATTTATGGTACTTTTAAAACAGATAAAAACGTGCGATTAAGTTGTGATTAATCGCAATAAAATATTTTAATCGATTGACAGCCCTAACATTAATATGGAGTGACGTTCATTTACCAGTGTGATAAATACTTGATAATTTACAGTAAATTTTTTTATATATATTTTTTTTTTCCAGCATACTTTTTACATGAAATCCTATAAATTAAAGCAATGTCTTAACCAATCATCTCGACCAATCAGGTGGCACCAAAAAAAATTGAGAACAAAGCAAAAGTAAAAAAAAAGAGAGTATTATCACTTTGCAAACGCAGAGACTTACTATATGCCAAAAAAAAAATACAAATGTGCCCATTTGTGGTGAAACTGAAGCTACTTGTTCGACTCAACTGCCTGCAGCCACGTTTAAAGCGGGACATCACATCACATAACAGTGAACGTCCCCAAAATAGTCAGCTTGTTATTTTTAGTTGGATTGCAATGTTGAAATATTGGCTGCTTCCCATAGGATGACATGTAAAATGTGCACTGCCAGCTCAGAAAAAACTAAAGTGTGAAGTGCAGTTTTATAACAGTAGTGTTTTTTATTTGAGATATATATATATATATATATATATATATATATATATGTGTTTGTTGTGCTATGCAAAGGCAAGGCAAAAAGACAGACATATTTTGCATTAAAAAACCAGATTAGCAATTAGCACAATGTAATGCGTGGTATACAAGATATAATGTCAACTTTATTGGTTTGGAAAAAAACAGTTATTTAATTGGTTGTTGCCAAATATAGTGCACGGATACTATAAAATTACTATAAAATGCCGGTTAAATTGGAAACACATTGAGAGATGTGATTCATGCAGGTTCAGTTTTGTTTCTATGTAACAATTTAGGTCATTTAACAGGTATGAAGATTTACTTTAAACGAACAAATATGTAAATGTACAAATGTTCCACTTTATTTTTATTGGAAAAACTTCACTTTGTATGAATAACATTTATACGCTTTATACACGCTTGGCATCCGGACAGTTTTTTCTTGTAAAACTTGCCAAAGTGCTTCAACATTTCTTTCTTCTGTTCCAGTTCATCCCAGAGCAGTTCAATAGGATTTAGGTGTGGTGACTGGGCAGGCCATTTCATGATAGATAACACTCCAGCTGACTGTTTGCTCTCTAAATAGCATTTACAGAGCTCAGACATACGCCTCAGGTCATTGTCTTGTTGTATTTTAAAGTCGCTTCCAATGAGCCACAGTCTAAACAGATTTGCATGGTGATGAAGTATGGAATTGTTGCCACGTTTGTTCCTTTCACCAGGAATAAGTCTTCAACCTTCCCTGCTCCAAAACAATCCCAAAGCATTAAGCTTTCACCACCATGTTTGATTGTGGGTTAGCATATCTGTTAGTCTGTTAACATTGGGACTCATCTGTCCACAGAACATTCTTCCAGTCATTCACTGTCCAATTCTTAAAACGTGTCTCAAAAACCACAAAAGACTTTTCAAACTTTTGACAGAAACTATAGTTTCTGTGCTGAGTATCAACAGCATCTAAATCTTTAGACTTTTTTCCAGATTTCTTCATCTTTTTATATTTTTTCTGGGTTTCATTTCCTGCTTGTTTTTCCTTTCCATTGTTCCATCTTCCAGCAATGATTTATTCTGAGAGGGGTCCGTATAATCTCGTTCTAATGATTTACACAGGTCCCCCTTCTTCATTTTCTTCTTCTTCATCCTCTTTTTCTTGGCTTTCTCTCCTTATTACAAAACACCAAGCTTAATTAAAGCTCTGCCTCTTTAAACACCTTCCCTGACAAATCATTAGATTATGATCTACATTAGATTACATATTAGCTGAATACACCTAGTAGGCCATCTGTTGCGATGTGCAATTCATCGTATTATTAAGGTGTTGGATTATTCTTAGCACAGCAGAGGCACTGACATGGTGTCGGTGTGAGTGTATCAGGTACAGTGGCATCGCTGAGACTGCTGTTAAACACCTCAGTGCCATTGCCAGCTGGAGAAACAGCCTGTAATTAGTACGGGTACCTGCAAAAGCATACATGTGGTGGGTGGAGCTGCTAAAATGGCCTGCAAACCTGCCAATGTGCTCTTTATGCATTTGGCATCATATTGTCTGACTCATCATCACCACCTTTTGGTCTGGCATGCTCACGTTTCTTTTTCTGTCTTTACTTTTACTTTTAACTTTTTTTGGTTAGAGTGATTCTGTATGCTGATTTACATTGGATGTCGTTTTGTCACTTTCTTTCTTTCTTTCTTTCTTTCTTTCTTTCTTTCTTTCTTTCTTTCTTTCTTTCTTTCTTTCTTTCTTTCTTTCTTTCTTGTTTATTTATTTATTTATTTACCTACATAGTTTGCTATCTGTCTGTTACGTTCTTATTTATTTAATAATTTGTCTGTCTGCCTAATTATGTATTTATTTGTTTGTTTGTTTGTTTATATGCATACATGTGTAGACAAAGGCCTAAAAGATTGACATAGAGGAGAGATTTACATTTAACCGAGATTTTTAATATACAGTATTGCGTGTGCATGAGTGTGTGTGTGTGTGTGTGTGTGTGTGTGTGTGTGTGTGTGTGTGTGTGTGTGTGTGTGTGAAAGAGAGAGAGAGAGATTCTATTTATTTATTTATTCATTTATTTATTTATTATTTATTTGTTATTATTATTTGCTATGTATCTCTCAGTCTGTTTCTTTCTTAATTATTTAGTAATTTGTTTGTCTGCCTGTTTTTTTATCTATCTATCTATCTATCTATCTATCTATCTATCTATCTATCTATCTATCTATCTATCTATCTATCTATCTATCTATCTATCTATCTATCTATCTATCTAAATTTGTTTGTCTGCCTGTTTTTTTGTTTGTAAAAATAAAAAATAAATAAATAAAAACAAATAGATAGATAACAAATAAATAAAATGTTTTAAGTCTATCTATCTATCTATCTATCTATCTATCTATCTATCTATCTATCTATCTATCTATCTATCTATCTATCTATCTATCTATCTATCTATCTATCTGTCTGTCTGTCTGTCTGTCTGTCTGTCTATCTGTCTGTCTGTCTGTCTGTCTGTCTCTGTCTGTCTGTCTGTCTGTCTCTGTCTGTCTGTCTGTCTGTCTGTCTGTCTGTCTTATTTGTAGTATGTGTTTGTTTATTTATTTATGTGTGAAAAAGATCTAAAAGATAAGTAAACAGAATTACTAGAATGCAAAATCATATTCAAAACTGTAGCCTCTTTTTCACACAGTTATTTGTATCTTTTTTAGGCAAAATGTCAAAATTAACACGTTAATAACATGTTACGCAAATAAACATTTGTTTTACTGATGCGCTAAGTCTTAAATCAAGCACCAGAATCCGGCGATTAAAACAGTCCGTGTGGAAACATAGCAAAAGTTCTGTTTGGTCTCCTGATGATTTACTCATTTAAATCACCATAATTACTTTAAAACATTTAAAGAATATTTTGTCTTCATGCTCTATGTTAAGTTTGGATTCACTAATATTTTACATACATTTGCATAAAGCATCAATATTTGTCCATGTCCATGTTGATTAGAGTATTAAAAACTTGAAAAGTGTTAATTTAAGGTACATTTAGAACAGATACAAATGTGGGATTAGGTTGCGATTAATCACGAGTTCACTCATGACCATTGTGCGAATAATCACAGTTTAATATTTTAATTTATTGACAGCCCTATTTTTTTATATACAGTATGTAATATTCATTGCATTTAGAATAAGGTTATGTATGTGTGTTTTGTTTTAGTTTTGTTGTTGACTTGTTACCAGTTTCACCACGACGCATTAGACACACTTTACCCCGGGTTAGGAAGAGTAAATAGCATTTGATGTAAATCACTGGGAATATTGCTCTTTTACAAGAAGACGTTTCACAAGCTGCCATTTTTAGTTTATTTCAAAGGCAACTGCATCTCTCTCTCTCTCTCTCTCTCTCTCTCTCTCTCTCTCTTTCACTCCCTTTTTATCTTTCTCTCTATCACTCTCTCTGTATCTCTGTCTGATTTCTTCTTCTATATACCATCACATGATCTCTAAAGCCCCATATCAACACACACACACACACACACACACACACACACACACACACACACACACACACACACACACACACAAATCTAGTTTACTCTCTGTCCCTTATAACATATATTAGGCAATTTATATGAAGACCAACTAAAAGCAATCTCCAAATTATGGTTATGAATCAATGCTATGGGAAAATGTGGTCCCTAAAAAGGGATAAAATGCACGCACATACACACACACACATACACACACACACACGCAAATTTAAAGTATTTGGTATTTTATTTTACAACACATTTTGATGTATCTTTACCCAACCCTGCCCTGTGTGTGTGTGTGTGTGTGTGTGTGTGTGTGTGTGTGTGTGTGTGTGTGTGAGTGTGTATGTGTCTGTAAAGTGAGTCAGTAATACCCGTAGCACCAGCTGAGTCTCTCACGTCTCGTTCCCAGCGTCCCACAGAAAAGCATCTCTCATTGAGAGTGAGAGTTAGAAAATGAGAGCACGATGAAGGACGTGGAGAAGGTGATGGAGAGGTGAAGCAATGGGCTTCGAAACACGCACCAATCGCATTAGCCATTTCGGAATAACTACAGGGTGTCGTGTGGCCCTGAAGATATAAATTAAATATTGTGTAAAATCTGTTTGTGGTGTATGTAAATGGATTCGGATGGAAATGCGTTCGAATGCATAATTCATTCACTTTAATGCGACTGCCAGTGGGAAGTATTCCTGATTTTTTTGTTTTTTGGAGATACAGATCTACAAGCGACTTACTGCTCACCCTGGTGTGTGTGTGTGTGTGTGTGTGTGTGTGTGTGTCTATGTTTTCCCATCATCTTCTGCTCTATGAATACATCATGCTGTTTTACTTGACAGCGGAATTTATGTTCGTAGATGCATTTTTTAATGAATCTAAGCAAATAATTTCATTATCACTAATTAGAAAGATATAAATCTTATATCCTTAATTCATCTCTGTGAAATTACATTTACATTTATGGCATTTGGCAGACACCCTTATCCAAAGCGACTTATTCAAACAAATGAGCAACTATAGGCTTAAGGGCCTTGCTCAGGGGCCCAGGAGTGGCAGATTTTTGTGGCTGAGATTTGAGCTCAATGGCTTAACCACTAAGCTACCACCAAAATTTTAATAGATAGAAAAAAAGTAGAAAAATGGTAAGTGTAAAAAAAATGATATAAAATTGTAGTATGAAAATTGGTCTTATAAACAAAAGACATGCAGCATGAAAGTATGTAAAGCGTGTATAAATCTATAAAAAAAAAACTAGCATGTAGTATGAAAAAAACATGTAGTATAAAAAGTATTGTGAAAAAATGTAGTATAAAAGTAAAAAAAAAAAAAGAAAGTACGAGTAAAAAAAATCATGTAGCATAAAAGTAGGACAAATTCTTTAATATATAAAATGGTAGTATACAAAATGTGTAGCATAAATGAAAAAAAGTAGAATTTTCGAAAACTAGAAAAGAAATGTACTATTGGTGTGAAAAAAATGTAGCATGAAAGTATGAGGAAAAAATCATGAGGATCATATCATAATATATTGAATGATAAAATGATGAAAAAGTGTAGCATGAAATTATGAAAAGTTTGTCTGAAAGTATAATAAAATGTGTAGTATGAAAGTATTAAAACAAAACTGTGGTAGTATGAAAGAAACGGTTCTTGAGAACATCCTCCACAATGGCAATTAGTTTCCAATTGTTATCTCAGGACTTTGTGTAGCTCTTCACACAAAAAGAGAGAGAGAGAGAGAGAGAGAGAGAGAGAGAGAGAGAGAGAGAGAGAGAGAGAGAGAGAGAAAGAGAGAGAGAAAGAGAAAGAAAGAGAGAGACTTTATCCTCACTGAATGGATCTACAGCCTCAGCTCCAAAGTAATCAGCCCAAGCTTCGCTTCTTCATACCATCCGGTACTTATTTTCTTCACAACCATTAATAGTGCTGTTGTTCTCCGTTCCACAAAAGTCTCAAATAATCCACTTTGTTTTGAAAAAACCTTTTATTGATCTTTTTTTTTTATCTCTGTGAGACACAAGGGCTAAAAGCTGCCAGCCCATTTACACCATCTGCCCCTGCTGCCATATTTCCTTACTACTGTGATCTGACACAATTTCCCACAAAACACAGAGCGGATCTAAATGTACCGTTCCTAAAACAAACAATAATATGTAGAGCTTAAGAGCAAGTATTTAAATACAGAGTCTTCGGACCAGTTAGCAAGCTATAGCAGCTGTCTCCCAGGGGCTTGTGAAAACGTATCCAGGGGGGTCTTTGATTGTCTTTAGGTGTAATTTTGCTGAACTCATTATTATGAAAGTTATTTCGATTGCTGGTTGGACTGTTCCTTTGCTTCGAATGGGTTTAAATTCAAACCTCAATAACTCCAAAGAAACTCTGTGTGTAAAAAACAACAAAAACTATAAGACTGGATGTATTTAATTAAGAGCCGAATAGTGTTGATATGCTAATTAGAAATAAACACAGTTCGTAATGACTATTTGGAATATGAATATTACAATTAATGCATACCTTTGAAGCACAAAAGTTTATGGACGTCTGACTATAAGATTGGTTTGTGCTTTTTTGAACATCCATTCATACATTTAGTCCTCATTTGCACTTATAATGATCTTCATTCTTCTGGGAAGATGTTCCACTAGATTTTGAAGTGTGCTTGTGGAAATTTGTGCTTATTCAGTCAGAAGGGTGTTAGTAAAGTCAGGTACTGATGTTGGGTGAGGTGAGGAGGCCTGGGGTGCAGTCATCATTCCAATTCATTCCAGTGTTTAGTAGGATTAAGATTGAAGCTCTGAAGCAGGCCACTCAAGATCTTTTACTCCAACCCATGGTGGAACAGGTTTTGGTCTCCTAGTTCAAGTGAAGGGAATATTTTAGGCTACCACATTTAAAAACATCCTATAAAAGTGTGCCTTCAACCTTGTGGTAACAGTTTGGGAATGAATATCTTAAGCCTGGACAATGTAGGTGTCCCAATAATTTTGTCCCAATAGTGGGATTAGAGATCATTTTTGTGATTTTTTTTCAAAACCCGAAGATCAGACCTTATGCATCTAATTTAAGTTCCTATGCATCTGTTTTTGAAGCAAACTTGGTTATAATCTATTTGAAGGCTTAAGGTAAAATAAATAAATAAATAAGACTGAATGATTTAAATGATTTAAACTTTAAACCCAATGATGAACACTGTTAATGTTTCATACAGTAACTAAAGGTTACAGTCAGCCATGTGTGTAATTGCCAGTACTGGTGAACCACAGAGACGACAGACTTGATGAGATCAGGAGGAAGTTGTTCTGATTGCGGCAGGAAGACTTTTTTCTGTGGCAGCGAACACAACCTATAAATCATTGTACATCTTACTATCAATAAAGACATACTGTATAAAGACAAAGGGACAAGCAGAGTCTGAGACATGAGATGAGACAGTAGAAGATGGAGACATACTGTATATGGAGACATACTGGTTGTTTTTTTTAAAAAACCTTTTCAACCTTTTTTAGACCTTTTTCATGTTTTCCTCGTTATCCTAAATAGTTCTTGCTTATTTAATGAATTGTGGTTCATTTGTTTGTATTTTGTATTGTATTGTAAGTACACTATATGGACACCTGACCATAAGATTTGCTGTTATAATAACTTCCAATCTTCTGGGAAGATGTTTCCCTAGATTTTGAAGTGTTCTTGTGGAGATTTGTGTGTTAATCAGCCATAAGCTTATTAGTAAAGGCAGGTATTGATGTAGGTGAATTGAGGAGGTCTGGGGTGAAGTCAGCATTCCAATTTAGAGACCTGACATTACTAAAAACAAACAAACTGTTATGCATCTACTGCACAAAAGCAACAATGGCAACTAAAATAAAACAAAACAATTAACAAGGTCGAAAGCGAACCCTCGTGTGGTTCATGCACGGTAGACTCCTTTTTGCACAACATTGTGTTCATGTTTACATGTACACTCTTGTTTATAGTTTTTCTTTTGCACATTGCACATATTATACAGTCGGTTTTCTGGTCAGCATTATTTTGTGTCTTGTGTTGTTTGTTTGCACTGTCTTTGTGTTTCACTGGTTGCACTCGGTTGCACACGATGCACTTTATGTGGCGAGGACACTTAATTTACTCCCTGCTCTGTGTTCTGTTATGTAGCTCTATGTTGTGTGATGTCACCCTTTTTTGTTTTATGTAGCACCAGGGTTCTGGAGAAACGTTGTCTCATGTACTGCGTCAGCTTTATATGGTTGAAATGGCAATAAAAGCTTCGTGAATTGACTCGACTGCTAGAGCACACCGAAATGGCTGAAGCGCAATACAGAAGTGAATCAGATTTTACTTCATTATTAAAGAAAGGAACATACAAAACCTTTTATTTTTATTTCGTTTCAGTGGATGTTCTGGTTTTTTTTTTTAAGTTCTTGTTTATGTCCATTTTCATCATTTACACAAAAAGTCAAACTCAAATAAAACTCAAATTTTCCATTTCTTTTTTATTCATATTCAAGCAAATGAGACTAAGAAAAGCAGCGTAGCAGGAGGAAGCAGTTAGTGCATTGAAAATAAAACAACTTGCGAGCTTTTGCGTGTGGAAGTGGAACAAAACTTAAATATTGCAGTCGGCACCGTGAGAAAATATCAAAAAAATCCGTCCCGTGCAAGATCTTTTACCCCATCTCATGTAATTCAAATAATGAGCCTAATAGTTGCGTTTTGTTTATTAGAAATATACAACATAAAATACAGGAAGTGATGACAAGGTGAAATCTTTGTTACAATTAATGCATATTTTTTTAAAAACAAAAGCTTGTGGACACATGATTGTAAGATTGTTTTGTGCTTTTTAAACACCCCATTCCTACATAAAGTCCCCATTAGTCTTATAGTAGTCCTGGAAAGAACCACATAGGGATGGAAAAGTCCGGTGTCCCAGTACTTTGGACGTATTGTGTATCGTGATTATGGACCATGAACTGCTTTTCCCAGCGGCAATTGCACTTAACTGTCACATGTCACTGATCACACACACGCACACACACGCACACGCACACGCACACACACACACACACACACACACACACACACACACAGAGTTTCCTGTTTCAATGTTAATAAGCTTGATTTAGTCCACTCCTTTTTCACTTTCATTTGTTGTCTTACTGTATGTTTTTCTATACTGGTTGCTGTTTTCTGTTTGTGCGGTTGTGTGTCGAATTTTCCTCCAATCACCTTTTGTTACCTTTTGTCTTAAAAAAAGAGGGATTCATATTTAACAATTTAAGTAAATTTGTGGATTCTTTCATTCGATTATTGCATAATGAGGAAAAAATACAGCATTTTTTCTTTATTTTATTACATTTTTTATCTATAGCCACAGCCAATTTTATTTCCTAATCTACTAGTTAGTATCTTTTCTCCGTGTCAGTAGGTCAACGTAACATTCAGGTTAGAAAGGCATTTCTGAGGAGACAAAATGTCCCATAGACTCCACAGACTCCTTCGCCATGGCAACTTGAACTGTAACTTTCCTTCACTTTTGCATGCTCGAAGCCATTGTGTAAGAACCCAGGAATAGTACAATAAACCCTCCGCATTTTGTGTCATCTTCAAAATATGATAGCAGTTTAATGTGCACCATGGCGCACAATAGCCGTGTCAAGTGTACAGTAGGTGTGGAGCTTTTTCAGAAGTGACAAATTATAGTCTTTGCAGTAGCTTGACATCGTTTTTTTTAAGAAATGAAAGTATGACGGAGCTGTTTTAGACTTTTTTTGCGACTGCCGCCTTAAGATTTTATCGTCGGAAAATTTACACAATTTACAAACTTTCTATACAACATAAGAACATACGCAAAGTCATATGTTTTCTGAATCTTCTGAATGTATTCTTGAATCGAAATTAGTCAACATTTTAGTTTATATAAAAATAAATAATATTGTTCAGATTTATGCACATATTGACTATGATGTAGAGTCTACAGTAAGAACGCACAGAACTTTCTGTAAGGGGATTGATTTCTTGATAACATGACAGGAAAAAAATGGAAAATAAAAGAATGACTGGTGAAAGGAGCGTTTATAACTACTATATTAACATAAAACATAACAGGAACTTCCCATGTGGATGTTCCACAACGTTAAATGTTGTCATAAATGACTAGATTTGCCAAATTGCTGTGATATAAAAGCACTTTTAGAAATAAAAATCATAGCAAAATAATGCACTTTGGTGTGCTAATCGTATCGTAGATTAGTTGGTAAATCCTCAAGTGTATTAATATATGTATATCCAGTGTTCAGTGTGAATTTTAGACGTGATTGGCTGAAATCACGAAGCATTAAACACGCAGGAATTTTGCTTTTGGAAACATCCACCTTCACCTCACTGAGAACTTTTGACAAAATCCTTCATTTATATGACAAAAACATTATTCTCTTTCTCTCTCTTTCTCCTTCACAGAATTTAGAAGAAGGGTCTGTGAAATGTCCACATTCCAAAAAACAAGAAGTTTAAAAAAAGATGTCCAGGTGTTCTTCAAGTCCTTAGGGCTTATAATCTTGGAAGAGTGAGTATGAACTGGACGAGAGGAGTCTGGAATGATTTTCTGTGATTTCTTACTGTGCTGTTTTCCAAAAAAAAAAAAAAAAAAAAGTAAAAGTAAAAAAAAGATGCAGACTTCATTTAAAAAGGATACACATGGACTCCACAGCTGCCCCCTCACCCCCATGTTGTCAGGCCCTCGTTTCCTTGATCCGTATTGGTGTATCGATCAACCGCTAGAGCGTTGGCTATCGACTGACCTGTTAGCCGCTGCGCAACGCTGTCAGCACTGCCACATTTGTGCTTTCCGCACATGCATCCGTCAAACCCCTCGGTGCAGCCTCCTAAGGAGGGCGCAACACACTCGGCACGGAAAACGCCGTTGTAACCATCGATCACTTCGCCTAAAATAGATGGGGCAGGGCTGCTTTCGGAGCCAGGGCCAGTTTGCAGGATTCGGCCCAAATTGGGCTGTCGATAGTCATTCTAATGACAATCCTATTTAATAGCCCGAGTCAACTTAATTGCCGCTTCGCTGCTCTTGTTCGGCACAAATTTGATAGCTCACGCTGTGTTCCAAATAAACTTGTTTCAACTTGAAAAAACGTCAGTCTGATTCCCTAAAATATCCCCGAAAGTGCTTGCGATATAATCTGCACAAAAAAAAAAAAAATGTTTTTATGTAGATGCTGTACTTTGGTGTGTTCATGTGCCACCAGGGGGAACATGCAAATAACTTGTGCAGCTATAAAAAAAATTATTATATTTCATATAATATTCATATTATATGAAATATAATGAGGGAGAGAATAAATGAACATTGTTTCATGTGATCACTCAATAAAATCATTTATTTTCTTGCATTTTTCATCACAAAGACTTGCTGAACATTTGATGTCCAGTGAAAGCTACATTTTTTTGGGTTGGATTTTATATCAGGTCAGAGCAAGTTGTCATTTCCAGGTTTGCTTTTATAAATTAGTGGCATCTTGTTCACTCATTTTGTTCGCTCCTTCTTTAATAATTGCTGCAATTCTGTCGATTTTTTTAATCTTTTTTCCAGGGACAGGAATAAAAGTGTGTCAATTTATCACCTGAATCCTAAACCAATAATATAACTAACATCTCCTGTCTCATTGAGTTTCATGGGATGTGATCGATATATGGATTTGTCTTTTTAAATTGCTTTTTTGTGTTTTTTTTTAGTCTAGCTATTTTTTTTTAACAGCTATGCTCTATGGCTCTGTACTAGAATCCACTAGAGATGTGATCAACAGCATCATGGCGAGTGTCTTCATGAGTGTGTGCTGTTTAAAATTCTCTGTAAATGAAATGCTGATTCGCTTTGTTCCGGATCTCACATGAGCAATCAGCAGACAAATAAGCTTTGTGTAATTGTCTGTGTTTTTTTTTTTATATCTGGAAGTCAATATTAGATTAGGTCAGGGAGGAAAAAATCTGCATACATATATATTTTTAAATGTGTGTGTCTGTAACTCAGTGTGTCTGTGTTGAAGGCTTGGTGAAGGAATGGATTTTTTTTTTTAGGGGGGAAAAAAATAATCTGTCATCCTTAAGAATCAAAATGCTATTCAAATATCTTTATTGACACCCCTGTTGCTAAAAGTACTTCATACTTCACATCCAAAATCCAAAGCAGTACATCAGTGTGAAAACCCACAAGGATCTAACTAGAAACTGTCTAAAAGAGTGGCCTCCATTACATTAAAACTGATTTATATCCAGCAGCACAGGGCTTTTTGATTCCACAAATATCGAATAAAGGATTTGGCAACCATTTGAGAAAAACCTGCTTTTAATCAATAATGCGGTGAAGGAGCTTGTCGTTGTTTTAAAACTTCAGATGTTGAGCATGTGCAACTAAAAAAAATTCACAATTTTATTAAACAGAAGTTATTTAATTTTATTTACTCAATCATGGCAATCCTTTTTTATACATTCAGTAAGACTATAACTATGTGTGGTGTGCTGTTTTAGAAAAACAATCACAAGCTGATTGATGTTTCATTCATTTTAACAATGAACATTGTCTCAAAGCAGCTTTACACAGATAATGAGATGATAAAGAATTAATAGGAATGTTCTTTATAAGTATAAGTTTGTCCACAAATTTTTTTTTTATCCATTCATTGTTGAATTTTTTGTTGTGGTGTAGTGTGTATTGTTGCCTGACTTACAATTACAAAAATACTGGTTATTTGCTTAGAGATCCTCATGTTGTAGGTTTTCTCTAAAAATATACATATAGGTGGATAATCTACACTAAATTCCCCCTATGTGGGAATGTGTGAGTACGGGATTCAGTTTGTTTGTTTAGCAATGGATAACAATGGAAACTCGCAAAGCAGCTTTTAAAAAACCAAAGAAATAAAAAAAAAAAACCTAGTGAGCAAAGCTAGAGGTGTTGGCCGCAAGGGACAATTCCCCAAAGTGACAAATAGAAGAAACTTTTAAAGGAACTGATGTCACTTCTGGGTGACACCGGATTGTGTGATTATGGCACCTTCCACTTTTACAAACTATAAAATCAGGCTGTGCTAATTGTGTTAAAAGGACATTGAATATAAGCATTATTGGAGTTTTAAGTTTCTTGCGTCAACAGAAAGAGAGTGAGAGAGGGTTTGGGGAAGAAAAATAACACAGAGTGCCAGCAGGGACTCTGGCAACACTAGCTATGACAGCCTAACAAAACAGGAGAGCCAGAAGGTAACACAGACATGAGAGAACCTTAGGACAAAAAGCAGCCAGCCACTCCACTGCCAACAAACCTGCATGACAATTTGACAGTGAGGTGCTGAACAGACCATGAACCCCTCGAAAGTAAAAAAAAGCTTTTAACAAATAATTTGACTAAAAGTCTGATTGTCCCTGAGACCTTAACACTAGCTAGAAAGCTGTTACATAACTGTGGGGGTTTGTAAAAGAAGACGCTTCCACCTGTTCAAAACCTGCATTATTCAAGGTACCAACAAAGAGCCTGCACCATTTGACCAAAACAAGTGTGGTGGATCATAAGAGAGCAAATTTCTGCTCAGGCACATTTCCACGACTTTATACATCAATAGTAGTATTACATAATCGATGTGAAATTTGATTGTGAGCCAATGCAGTGTGGATAAGATCACATTGGTCATATTTTCTGGTTGTAGTAAGGACTCATTGGGGAGCTTGTTTATGCACTGACTGGAAAATCCAGATAGTAAGATTATAACAATTATCTAGCCTACAGGTAACAAAAGCATGGATTAGTTTTTTTCTGTATCTTGTAGCCACATAATATTTTATTAATTTTATCAATATTTCTGAGATGAGGAACCTCTCCTGTAGATATTATCTCTAAGAGCTTCAAATGGAGTCACTAGGGTCTCTGACTGCTGCGCATGATGCAACTGAAGTGCCATCAGGGAAGTACTTCTGTCTTGTAAGAATTAAATAGGAAGAAGTTACTTAGCATCTATTGTCTTTTAAACTTTCTTCGGATTTATTAAGCTGGTGTCTCTCATCTGTCTTTGCTGGAAATATACTAGAATATAACTGCGTGTCATCAGCAGAAGAGTGTAATCTTAAACCATATTTATGAATAATCACACCCAGAGGTAGCATTAGGTAGAGAAAAGAAGTGTGGGCATAAACCTAAACCTTCTGTTTGGAACCTTTCAAACTTAGCTTAGCATGCATAGAGAAGTAATTAAGCACATCTACAAACAATGCTAACAATTATTCATATAAGACCTAAACCAGGAGAGAGCTGTTCCCTTGACACCAACAACATTTTCTAGTCTATCAAGGAGTATATTATGATCATTAGTGTCAAGAAACACAATGCAAGGAGACAATATCCTGATCCGAAGCAAAAGGCTGGTCATTGATTACTTTAACCAGCACCAAATTTTGACTGCTAGACCTCACAAATGTTATTTCCTATACAAATATGAGCATAACTGTTACTAACATTGAGGTACATAAGGATCTAGTACATAAAGTAAGGTTTGAACTATAGTCTGACAGCTGAGAGGGGTCAAGCTAGTGCTAGTCGCTAGTGCTAAGAGAAGAATCAAATATTTATTTTATTGTTTTTGTTTACAGAAATGTGTAGGATTAGGGATCTATTACACATGATGATGGTTTTAATGACAACACATTTAAATCCATACACACACAAGCATAAATGTGTGTGTGTGTGTGTGTGTCCACGTGTCTATATCTTGCAGTGAGCATACAAACACGGATTACTGTCACAAAGTTTGCCCCCTGACATTGTGTGACCTTTTGCCTAAGTCGATTTTAGACAGAAAAAAGACACACCCACCCCATACTTAAATTCTTTTAATGATGATGAAATATCAAATAAATTCTTTGTTACACACGCACACACACACACACACACACACACACACACACACACACACACACACACACACACACACACACACACACACACACTGAATCTCTCTCATAGTATATCAATACGTCATAATATTTAGACAGGTTTCAATTCCATTCCAGGTTTCACTTAGGCCTTATTATCATGCCACGCTTGTCGTCTCATTTTTGACGTGTCCCCCCCCCCAGTCGTTCCATCATGTCTGCACCTGTGTCATCGAGACAACAAGCTCGTTCTTCGTGCGAGCTTTTCTTTTCCTCCCATAACCTCGCTTAAATCACATTCTCTTCTCGCGTCGGAGCGCTTGATCCGTGCGGCGTTATTTAAAGGTTACTGCGGTAACCTTATTATCGCACTTGACCAGTCAAAAGCTTCATTTCCAGCAAATGAAGAAATGTAGGAGAGGGAGAGCATGGTGATGTGAGGGGATACAGTAGAGAGATAGAGAGAGAGAGAGAGAGAGAGAGAGAGAGAGAGAGAGAGAGAGAGAGAGAGAGAGAGAGAGAGAGAAGGGCTGTCTCGCCAGCGTTGTGCTCAGCCAGGTGTGTTTCTCCTATTACCTCACAGTGCCCCTGTGTTTGTGTCAGAGATCTACAGGCTACAAAAACCATTCAGTTCTCCTGAAAAGGGCAAGCTGCCTTCAGTCAGTGCTACGAAAACAGCACACACACACACACACACACACACACACACACACACACACACACACACACACACACACACACACACACACACACACACACACACACACAGAGCGAGCTCTAGAAGTGTGCCAGGGAAGAGAAAGGGTGAGAGCTGAAAACTGGTACGGAGCGAGGTGACTTAATTAGAAACTAAATTATGAACACGAGATGGTGGAGGTAGTGAGCGAGGTGAAAAAGAGGCGAGCTTGAATATTGGTCACTTCAGCACGCCGAGGACTTCGCTGTACGAGGAAAATGTTTTTTAATAATAGCCTTGTGCCTTGGAGCATAGTAAATTTTAATGACTGATAGAAAACCAATTATCGATGGTGCTATATTGCAACCAGACTGCTGACCTTTCCAGAGGCACTGTGAAAAATGGCATTCGAGCTGAAATGTTGATGCATTCCCCCTTCCTCCCTCCCGCCCTTCCTCCCTCTCTCCATTCTTTCCTTCCTTCCTTCCTTCCTTCCTTTCTTCTTTGCTTCCTTCCTCACTCACCAACCTCCTCAATTTTTCCTTGTGCATGTCTTCCTAATATGGTACTAATAAATTCAATTGTTAAATAATTCCTTACATGGGTGTAGTGTGTGTGTGTGTGTGTGTGTGTGTGTGTGTGTGTGTGTGTGTGTGTGTGTGTGTGTGTGTGTGTGTGTTCGGTCATTTTTTTTTTCTCTTTATCGGCAAGGCCTAGTGGTCATCATTGCCTGCTTTTCACTGTAACATTGATAATGTGGACGCTGAAAGCGAAATAACCAAAGGCACCCAGGTTAAAGCAAGCTGAACAGGACGGCAGGATAAGAGCGAGATGAAACGGATGACGAGGCAGTAAGATGGAAAGAGGGAAACAGGTGGAGATAAAGTGGAGAGATGAATGGAATTTGTGTGTGTGTGTGTGAGAGAGAGGGGTGGGGGATTAAACACACTAAACGGTCGGTGGTGTTTCGATTTTCTGACAGAAGCTGTAATAAAAGAAGTGGCGGTCTCATCTGCTGGGAGGAACGCACATGTGATTATAGATATGATGAGTGGTTTTTAACACACACACACACACACACAAAATTATTGGGACACCTGATTTCTCCAGTCATATGTACTTCTTCAAATTGTTACCACGAAGTTAGAGACACACACTTGTACAGGATCTCTTAGATTTTACCTTCATTTGAACTACGAGACCTAAACCTGTTCCAGCATGACAACGCCCCTGTGCACAAAGCCTGCTCCATGAAGATATACTTTAAATATAGGTTGGAGTGGAAGATCTTGAGTCTCCACAAATCTCTATTAGCACACACCAAAAACTAGTGGAACATCTTCCCAGAAGAGTGGAGCTTATTAGAAGTACAAATCGTGACTTAATGTTGAATCGGATGTTTAAATGGTGTGTCCACAATCATTTGTCCATATAGTTTATGTATAATATTTGTACACTTTTGTACATGAGCTCAAACTGATTCAAACTGATCTCCAGATAAATAAACGTCATCAAAATACAATCATAAGCAGCGTAATGACCACCGTCACGTTTACCTTCTGGCTAAGTGTTTATGTCATATACAAAATGCGATTGTATGTTTTTTTATTCATTTGTAGTCCTATTTTGAGAAATGTCCGACTGTCACAGGGGAATTATCTCTGAGATGATCGACTGCTGTGAAAACAATAGAATCTTTCATACCCCACTCCACTTCCTCAACATGTTTCATTTTATTTTTTATTTTTTCAAAATCACACCAGGGTTTAAAAGAAATGGGTGGCAGGGTGACATTAACGAGGGAGCTTTTTGTACGATATTGTCCTTGCCATACGATAAAACGGATATTGTGGCTTTTTATATTCCCCTTCTGCATTCTGACCCGAGTCAGGCAAAAAAAAAATTTATTTATCAATACAGCAAAATGCTCCCATTCAGAAATAAACAAGTCGTGGTCAATAGTGGGGGAAAAAAACGCTAGGAAATTGGATTCAGAAACTCAGAGCAGGCAGAAATAATGTTCTGATTAAACTGCATGTCTGCTAGTAGCCTCGAAGTCACTCAGTACGGCGTGTTTAGACCCCCGTCTGGTCCTTTTTTAATGCTAGAGATAAACTCAAGATAAAGACAGAGGTGAGGATTAAAATTGATGGGAAAGAAATCAGGAGAGAAACCAGACTCAGTGTGTCTTTATGACTACAGCAGCGGTTCAAACGGACTTGAAATGATTCACTAAAGCAATCTTTTGTTTTTACAGTGTCCATGTAGACAAGCAGAAAAATGATTCATAAAATCCCACATTAAAAAAAATCTCCAAGGAGAAAGGATTAATCAGGCAAAATCCAGGAACTTGGGAAGGTACAGGGCCCCATTTTTCTTCTGTTAGATCAGAGAGCAACTTTTTGAACATCTTATTCCACAATAAGTTCCACTTCTCTGGGAAGATGTTCTTCTAGATGTTGAAGTGTGCTTGTGGAGATTTGTGCTCATTCAGCAACAAGGGTGCTAGTAAAGTCGGGTACTGATGTAGGTACTTTTGTCTATATACTGTATTTTTCGGACTATAAGCCGCTACTTTTTTCCCCACGTTTTGAACCCCGCGGCTTAAACAACAAAGCAGCTAATTTATGGATTTTTCCTGGGTTTTTCCCGGTTTTACAAACTTCAAGCCAAAAAAACTGAACCCCATAACATTAGACCAATGAAATTTTCGAACGGAAACGAAAAAAACGCACCTCACCTGTGTTCTGAGAGAAATACAGTAGTTGTAAAAGGAAGGAGGAAGACAGTGAACAATGATTTTCTTGGTAGGCTACTGTTTAGATACAAGCCGTTGTAACGCGTTGAGTCTGGGTGAAGGGAGCGCTCACTAACTCCAGTTGCAACAGAAATCATATAAGCACAGACAGGTTTCCAAAACTCGTGCTTTTTTATTTGTCTTGGCATCAGTGTTATGAGTTAGTCAAAGAAACTTAGAATTGAGCATCAGAAAATAATAAGCACATAATCCTCAGTCTCCACACACACACACACACACACACACACACACACACACACACACACACACACACACACACACACGCAGTAATACCGGAAGAATGCAGTGACGTGCTGTTCCCAAAATGGCGCTCTGCTCTTAAAGGAGCCACAACATATTTCACCAGTTACACCGTGTATGGATTAGAGACAGTGGCATTGAGTAAAAGACAGGAGGTGGAACTGGAGGTAGCAGAGCTGAAGATGTTAAGGTTTTCGTTGGGAGTGACGACGATGGACAAGATTAGAAATGAGTTTATTAGAGGGACAGCACATGTAGGATGTTTTGGTGACAAGGTGAGCGAGGCGAGATTGAGATGGTTTGGACATGTGCAGAGAAGGGACATGAATTATATTGGTAGAAAAATGCTGAAGATGGAGCCACCAGGTAGGAGGAAAAGAGGAAGGCCAAGGAGGAGGTTCATGGATGTGGTGAGGGAAGACATGCAGGTAGTTGGTGTGAAAGAGGCAGATGTAGAGGACAGGGTGGTATGGAGACGGATGATCCGCTGTGGCGACCCCTAATGGGAGCAGCCGAAAGAAGAAGAAGAAGAAGACACCGTGTAACAGACACTTTCTTTCGGTAAAGCCTGTGTGAAGTTCAGTAGTTTCAGTGTACTGCGGCTTTTACAAGGGTTCGCTTTATAGTCCCGAAATTACGGTACTGTATCTACTGCCTCATATAACATCCATCATACTGTTACCTCTACCTCAACCTACCTCACTATTAGTCTTCTTAGGTTCGAAATAACCTCAAAACGTCTCATTCACGTCTCATATCCTCACTCGTGTGCTGTCTTATTATTCATTTTCACTTTGTCACATTTGACAGAAAAATTAGGAAAGTAAATGTAATTTGTTTCTTTCAGATTTACACTGATTTTCTGCCCAAGGCTTTCAAGTGAATGGCTTCACAACCCGACTGGAGATTTTTTTTTCCTCATGTAAATACTCGTGTGTAGACATATTGATTGTTCTTCTTTTCTTTTTGGCCCTGTTAGTCTAAATATTGTGATCAGTGTCGAATTTTCTTTTTTCTTGTTTGATTTATTTTGGCTTCTCTCTCAGCCTCAGAGCTCATTAGTGCTTGCTTCAAATTGTTCAGCAAAGAGCTGTTTGATACGGGAGGCCACACAGAATATACAATGGAGCTGGAACTAAGAAAAAGCATCTAGCTACAATAAGAAAATATATCATTTTAAAAAAATGGCTCCTGGGAGTTACAGTTAATCTGTCCTCGGGATATCACCCTCAGACCAACGGACAGACGGAACGCAAGATACAGGAGCTTGGACACTACCTCCGGTCGTACTGCAACCAGGACCAAATGAGCTGGACTACTGTTTCCGGGAAAACGTGCGTGTGTGGGAGTCAGCCCACACACAGCTCCAACGTGCCCTCAGAACCACCCTCAGAGGTCGGAGGGCCATTCCGGATCATCAGACGGCTCAATGACGTGGCCTATCGGCTCAACCTGCTTCCTCAGTACCGCATCCATCCAACCTTCCACGTGTCTCTCCTAAAGCCCTTCACACCCCCTACCACCGAGTACCCTGAAGTCACCATAGATCCTCCTCCGCCGGAAATGCTGGACTAGCCATTCGTGTACTCCGTCCGGGAAGGTCTTAACTCACGGCGTAGGGATAGCACCCTGGAATACCTCGTGGACTGGGAGGGGTACGGACCGGCGGGACGATAATGGGTCCCCAGACAGGCACTGTATTGGAGGAGTTCCATACCAGCCACCCTGACCGCCCCGCACCTTGGGGCCATGGGCATCCTAGGCACCAATTTAGGGCGTCAAGAGCCGCCCCTGGAGAAGGGGGTAATGTCAGGGAACCACCGCCATGCCCCCCCCTTTGTCACTCAGCACACTCGCAGCGCCTCACCTTCATACTGATCACCTTCACCTGTCTTCAATCTACACCGTTCCTTTATAAGGCCCCCGTTCGCACTCACCGTCCGATTTACGGTTCATTCTGGCGATCATCCCTGGACTATCTGTGTTTCGGAATATACCCGATTTCCGGTATATGCTGCTTCCTAGCTTCTGTTTGTTTCCCAAGGCTAATAAACGTCCTAGTCATATTCTGGTTTCTTTTGATCAAAGCATGACATAGTAGTAGTCATCTGATTATTATTATTATTATTATTATTATTATTATTATTATTATTCATCCTCTAAATTAAGTGTAATCGCAGTTGTTCTGCAACATAGAAACATTCAGCTCAGTGAGGAGAACTTCTTAGAGGCAATTAAAGTGATATCATCTGCAGGTTCAACCCTGTGTGGAATTTCAATTGTTCAGCAACACGGATATGCAAAATGCCAAGTGGTCTAAGGAGAATTGTCTAATGTTTATTGAAACAAGCACATCAGTGTCGAATTTTGGACATATCTTCAGAAAACGTAGGTTTTAGTTAGTAAAGTAATGTGTGATGTCAAATCGGCAATGTTCAGCTGCTGGAGGATGAGACGATTCTGCCCTTGAACAGACACAATCTCTGCGTCAGCTACTCTCTCTGGCCCTTCCTGATGGCCAAAAAAGCCCCTTACTTTGCAGTAAAACTAAATTTTCTTCCTGTCTCAGTTATTTTACAGCCGTTGCACCATTCAGTAAGCAGTGTTTAGTGGCATCGGTTTGTTTCCAGTGATATAACACCGCCCGTTCCCGGATTTTTATTTTACGGTGACATCATAAAAAGCCAATTTCTAAATGTGCTCACTAATGCAGAGCATGTCACTGCATTCAGAATGAAGCACAGAAGGACATGAAGAATGTCCCCCTCATCCTAATGAATCAGGACTAGTTTTAAAACCTTTTTAAAACGATTTTAATTTAAGGTGATGCCCTCACGCCTCTCACATCCCTGCTGTGAAAGAGCAAGAGAAAAGTACAAGAACATTGTAAATCTTGCAAATGGAACATCAGCATTCTAATATCTCGGGGTGTGACTCCGTGTTGAAAAAATAAGGAATTAAGCAAAACTTTTATGGTTCTATCCGGGAAATAAGACTCACAAGAAAACTATTTCTTTCTTTTTTTTATGGCTTTTGTCTGTGTGTGTATTTCCCCCCGTTTCCTTTGAGACATAGCAGCATCTGTTTGTGGTGAGTGTCAGAGAAAATGTTGGTTTGCCTTTTGAGAAGAACATGAGGAGAAATAAACAATGAGAACATAGTCGCTTGACTTTGCAGGAATAGATAGATAGATGATAGATAGATAGATAGATAGATAGATAGATAGATAGATAGATAGATAGATAGATAGATAGATAGATAGATAGATAGATAGATAGATAGATAGATAGATAGATAGATGGGTAGATGGATGGGTGGGTAGATGGATGGGGTGGGTGGATGGATGGATGGG